>NC_061533.1:7302500-7592500 GCF_022379125.1 Scophthalmus maximus | reverse complement strand
TTCACTGTGGCACATATTCCTATTTGCCTTTGTGTGTGTGTGTGTGTGTGTGTGTGTGTGTGTGTGTGTGTGTGTGTGTCTGCGTGCGTGCGTGCGTGTGTGCGTGCCTGTGTGTGTCTAGATACGAGAGGAAATAGACAAGTTTGGGATCAAAGTGTACCAGTTCCCTGAATGTGACTCCGACGAGGATGAGGAGTTTAAACAACTTGACAAAGAGCTGAAGGTGAGTCAGATCCCCGATACGTTAATTCACTGATTCACTGTGGATGGAAGTTTCCACACCTTTGGTGACAGATTGTCACTAAATGATGACAAACGTGGAGTTTATTGCATTGATAGTTCATTTGTCACATTTCTCCGTGGAGCTTTAGTGAAGCTTTTTTCTTACTTTCTTACTCACTACCAGTGGTGTCTGGACACAGACAAGGTAGTCTTGTATATTCTCCTCACGTGTGAAAAACAACTACTTACTACTGAAATGTGTATTTCCTGAAACAATGTCCCCATTTCACAGGATAATCCACAGTGAGCCACTTTATCAGGGGAATTAACCTTTGAAAGCTGCTGTTGTGAAAAGTGTTCACAAGGAGAATTGTGGATTATTCGGGGGCTTGTTTCGTCTGTGCCACGTCATTTGCAAAGGTTTAAGGTGTTTGCATGTTTTCTGAATGGCCTCAATCAAAGATGGGGGGAAAAAGTCTCACTGTCTCCACCTGCCAACATTCTGTACCACTTTGTCTCTGAAAATTCCCCGTCTTTTGTGTTTCTTGGTTGCATTGTTATCATGTATTGTACAAACCTGTAGAATAGTTCAAACTTCAGAAAAGTTTCTAATGTGCAATTGGAAGTAGTTTAGTGAATAACATAAAAATGGACCTTGATATAGAAGCTCACATCTTGTGATGCTCCTTGAATCGGGTATGATTGTTGAATTATCAATTTTGGGAAAGTTACGAAATAATTCGTCAACGCAGCCCCTCCAATTCTGCTGTTGGGGAGGGAAAGGGGTTTCAAACGCCGTGAGTAAATCCGACAGGCACATTGTTCGAGTCACGCAGAAGAGGCCCTCACTGGGACATTATGTCTGGAAGGAGAAGTTGAGTTTTTCAAATGTAATTTATTCAGCGCTGACAGAAATCAAGTTTAATTTACTGTCAGTCTATTGAAATCTCAGAGATAACACAAAACTAGATTTTTACCTACACGGCTAATGAGGACAAAAAAAAAGTAGAGAAATTGTAGTTTTTGTAATTTGGGTGAACTAACCCTTTAACCCTTGTGCACTAAATTGAAGCGTGGCAGCTTTGATGAATTTGGGCTTGTGGCATGAATCCACGTACTTATCACCTGGGAAAATCAGTGCAAGGAAAGTTCACAACAAACAGTCAACAATTCAACAAGTCGCGCTCCTTGTTTTGTGAACGTGTATAGCTGTGAATATGTATCAGAGCGGGTCCACTCAGCGTTCTCTGGGTAGATGAGGGTTAACAAAAACAAGCCGCCCTCATGTCTCTGTGCAGGAGTGCACCCCGTTCGCCGTGATCGGCAGTAACACAGTGGTGGAGGCCCGAGGGCAGAGAGTGAGAGGAAGACTTTACCCCTGGGGGATTGTTGAAGGTATGTCCAAGGTATATGATCTACAGTATCTGTGCGGCTCTCGTCAGCCCCTCGCCGTTCGAACGCCTGATTGGAAAATTAATCTCAACGACATCTCTGTGTTCAGTGGAGAACCAGTCGCACTGTGACTTTGTGAAACTGAGGAACATGCTGATTCGTTCGCACATGCACGACCTGAAAGACGTGACCTGCGACGTCCACTACGAAAACTACAGAGCGCAGTGCATACAGGAGATGACCAGGTACGTGGGAGCGAAAGAGGCGCGTGAGAAACGAAGGCGGTGTCAGAAGAGGGTGAAATGTTTGGTCAACCTAACCTGATGATGTTTGCAGATGTCAGTGAAGATTAGTCTGTTTCACTCCTCCTCCTCCTTTTCTTCTTCTCCTCTCAGTAAACTTGCTCAGGACAACCGTATGGAGAGTCCCATACCCATCCTGCCGCTGTCCACGCCAGATGTGGACACTGAGAAGCTCATCAAAATGAAAGACGAGGAGGTATGACGCTTCGTTTGCTGTTTCAACAGACAGTGAATGTTTGGATTTCTTTTAGAAGATGCGGCAGTTGTTCATATAAATACCACTTGCAAAATGCTTTATGTAATCCTGCACCTTTGCTCTTTAATGTTCCTCCCATGGGACGCTTCGGCCTTGGTAGTGCTGCTTTAGATGTGTTTTTGTCTGCACCGCACTCAGTCTTCACACAGCCTTGAAAAATTATACAGCGTATTAAAGTTTTATGATGCTATTTGTCCAAAGCTCTTTAGAATCTCGATATCACTGCGACAGCAGTTGCCATAAAATTGGTTTCAGACTCGAAACCCCACAAAGAAATTATTTCAGGCCTTTTATTTCAAATTTGTATGAGGAAAAAAATAAGGAAAGGGAAAAAAACATCTACCAAGTTGTTCCTTCTTCACTTTGGTGTGTCTCCTATACTCATTCTGATTTTTGGTGGTAACGTTGCCTTTCAGAGGAAATCAGGGTTATGACTTTGATCTTAAGGGTAGATGAACCTCAACCTTTTTATTTTGGGATAAATCATTTTCAGGCTTGTGCACAAGCATGGGCATGTCTGGTAACTGGTTATAGAGTCCTTATGATCCCCAGACATTAATCTCAGTACAAACACTGGCTGCTAAATTTATAGTGGGATGGTTGCATGAAACACATTAAGTACAGAGAATATGATCAATGAGCTAGGACCAAGAGCATAGCTTAGCATAAACACAGGAATGTGGGGGAAACTGTGAACCCGACTCAGTATAAAGACCAAAAATCGGCCTGCCACCTTATGTCAAGATCACTCAATAAGCAGTTATATACACAAACACTGCTTGATTTGATTTTTTTTCCTCCCCTACATTGGTTATAGGGGGATACACTTTGTGGCTGTGCAAAGACTGTATTGTATGTAACTGTATCTGTAGTTGGAGATACTGCCAGAAGTGCTGCATGGATGGACAAACTGTTCTCAAAAATATGCTTACTGTACACATCTCCTCCCAAAACTACAAGTCGTAGCTATTTTCTCCTACTTCTAATCGCAATGCCGACATAACCACGTCCTCCTGTTTGCAGGCGCGTCAAGTAACAGACAAATTCATTGCACAAACATGAGTGGTATTGATCTTCTCGTCTTACCCTCAGAGAGGAAACAAAACTATTAATTTTACTCAATGGGCAATCTATACAGTACCAGTTGAAATTAATATAATATTTGAAAAGATTGTTAAAAAAAATAGAAAATAAATTCTTCTTCTGGAATGTTGACATGAGGCCCGAAATATCTTCTCATGTTCAAAGAGCTACCACATCACCCAAAAATAGAGACACCAGCATGAGACCAAATCCTTCCTCTGCACAGTCCGAATGCTTTGTCTGCTTCATCTGCTTTAAACCAGTCAGGATTAACATTCGAGAGTTTAACCATCCAAACTGTCGTCCTTCTCCGCCTGCAGCTGAAGAGGATGCAGGAGATGCTTAATAAAATGCAGCAGCAGATGCACGACAAGGAACAGTGACATCGCCCAGAATATCGCCGTGCTGTAACGCCACCTGCTGTTTCTCCCTCCCCACGACAGTGAGACCTCCAGAGACGGAACAATGGATGGATCGTGTGTCAGAGGCGACTCTGGTTGTGCATTTATCTTCAGTTTGGTGCTTTGTATAGTTTGTCTGCCTGGAGACTAGTTTTATCAGAGGGTGTTTTTTTGTTTTGTGTTCTCTGAAGCTGTTTGCCCACTTTGAGCCTCCAGAGTAACCCCGCCCCCAACCGTCTGTGGTTTAACAGTCTTAACATATATATTATTCATGTGTAATTTAAATGACTAGTCAGTGTATCTAATTTATAAATGCAATGCTAGACTTTTTTGGATATTCTGTCAGGGTATGAACATGTCTGCTACAAGATTTTTTGTAAATTAATTAAGGTTGTTGGTCTTGAGCCTGGATATTGTTTTTTTATTATGCGTGTGCGTCTGTGTGTGCGTGTGTGCGTGTGTGCGTGTGTGCGTGCGTGCGTGCTTGCGTGTTTAGATGCACGAGTGTATGTATTTCATGAATTTTCCTTAGATATCACCAGGTATCCATCCATAAAAGTCCCATTTGTTTGACAATGGTACCACAGTGACTTTACTTTTTATTAAAGCCCAACTTTTGCTCTTGTTTATTTCCTCTCTCATCCTCGTAAATATCTTCATGTAACTTTTTTTTTTTTTCTTTACATATGGCAAGTCAAAACAATTCCTCTTCCAGCATTTTATGTGCTGGCTGAGCTGAAAATGCACTTATTGCCAGTGGCTAACTGTGAATGGAGAGCCTTTGACATAATGAGAGGTTTGGTACATGTGCAAGCATGCTGCCATTACTCGTATCCGCTGAACGCTGTGGACCTATTTTTACTGCTTTATAGCCAATGCTCCGTGCTTGTATTAAAATGCATCCTGACCTACAGTCAGCTTGTTGCTACTTTGTTGTACTACGAGAGGTTGAAAAAAATAGACCAATAATGACGAGCAAATGCTGTGTTTATGCTTCTGTTTTAAATTTCTCTCCCTGGAAGCGAATTATGCCAGTGAAGATGTGTATCCTGTTTGTGAGGAAAGAGTGCTTGAGTGTGTGTTTGAGTGTGTGTGGACTCTGCTGATGCTGAGGAACAATACGTATTTTGCCTCAAGGCTGTGAGCTCAGTCTGTGACCCCCCCTCTTATATAAAGGTGTGACAAATAAACCCTTGTTTCTCGTCAGTCTTGCTCCGCTGCCCATTCGTTTTCACTCTGAAGATTACCGGAGTCGTACGTTCTCTGCGTCCTCGGTCACTTCCGGAGTCTGAGCAGCAGAGCTCAGGGCTGGAGCTGCCGCTTGAACATTATCTGCTGATGCTCATGTTTATCTCCTGCAGACATTCTTCCTCTGCACAGCACAAGGCGTCATCTCCGTGCCAGTCAGAGGAGACACAAGCAGACTGTACTGTAACATATGAGAAGTGGTGAAAGTAAATACCCGAGTATGATTTTTGGGTACTTGTACTTCTCTTGAGTATTTGTAGCTTCTTTATTCTTCTACTCTACCACAGCTCAGATGCCAATATTGTACCACTTTTTTTTTGATGAATTTAATTACTTTGCTGATAGAGATAATTAATACAAAATATAACCAACAAATAAATTATGATGTATTATTAAAGGTAAGGGTAAGGCAGTTTGAAATTAGTACCAAATTTACAAATGAATGCATCAAAAATTATAGTCCACTAATATCCCTCTGGAAACTTTAAATTTCCAGATTATTCCTTTTTCCGGACTATTGCTTTCATTTGTTGAATATTTCAACACTGGGGTATTAACTCTTCAAATAAAATATCTGAGTACAAGTAAAAGTCATGCATATAAATGTTTACCATATTGTTACTAAACTTATCAAATGTAGTTGAGTATTACAATACGTGCATCTAAATTGTAGGGGGTGTTGAGGTATAAATGCTGTATACTGTACATACAGTAATATACATGCGTGGTCTTTATCAGTGAGCGCCAGCCGGTAGTAGCACACACACACACACAGACACACACACACACACACACTCTCTCTCTCTATCTCTCAGGGTGTCAGTCAGAAACACAGTCGCCTCTTGAAGACACACAGCACTGAAGGTAAATCATTCTCCTCACACTTTATTTTAAAAATGTATTGTTTTCATAACATTATTTATATTAAAACATGATTATACATTACCTTATTTCTTTCTGAGCCTTTGATATATCATGTATAAGTTGGTGTGTTGACTACATGGTCCTGGCCTCAAAGCACTGACCTCACAAAAGTGAAAGAGAGTAAAGAGTTTTCCAGTGCACTGCACCAACAAAATATATGTTTTACAGTGAACAAATTAACACCCATAGTTTTTGTGTTAAATTATATAATAATTTAAGGCAGATGTATAGTCGTATAGAAGCAGGTACTGTGATTGTACATTTTACAATATACATGAAATGAACAGAACAATAAGACCCAATTCATTGTTGGGTTGCATTCATTTATATTCTCTCATAGAGCTAAACAGCTCTTGTAAACTATATAATTACGTATATAGGATAAGATTTTATTAATCCCAACAAAGACAATAAAAAAAATATTTTATTAGATCATTTATCAATGTTTAGAGAATGCAGATCCAGTAGTAAGCTTTGCTATATTTATTTTTCCTTACATAACATCTGCCAGTTTACAAAAACTGTGATGTTCTCTTCTCTCCAGTGACTGGTAACCATGACGGGGCTTCTGCTCCTGTGTCTGCTCCTCCTGCTTCAAGGTCAGAGGTCGTCAGCATGCCCCCACCTTTGCTCCTGTCATGGTGGTCAGGTGAACTGTAACGGCAGGTCTCTCACCTCCTACTCGCTGCCTGCCAGCTTCCCTGCCGGGACCACCGAGCTCCATCTCCACAACAACTCGCTGGCCACACTCCCTAACGGGCTCCTGGATGATCTGACCTCTCTCCGCTCTGTCTCCCTCCACGGTAACCCCTGGGTGTGTGACTGTGGTGTCCTGTACCTGCGAGCCTGGCTGCTGCGTCAGCCCGCCGGCCTCCAATCACACCTGGGCGTCAACTGCAGCTCCCCTCCAGGCTTGAGAGGGCGGCTGGTGGTGTATTTAACAGAGGAGGAGGTCCTGGAGTCCTGCCACTACTCGTACTGTGACCTGGCTTTGGCCTCACAGGTGTGTTTGTTTGTGTTTGTGGTGGTGCAGGCGGCTCTGCTGGTGGCCCTCATCGTGTTCCTGAAGAGATTCGAGAGGCTGTCCAAAGAGGCGAGGAGAACCACAGAGGAGAGCTTCACAGCCGGGGAGGGTCAGAGGGACTACACAACTTTAAAGGACAGCCGCATCTGAGCCCATGACATTTTCTTTCGTTTCTGCGGTTTACAGCTCCCTTCCTTTTCCCAGCGATATAATTTTTCTTCTGAATCTTATCACTGACTCGCTTGGTAAAGCCTTTTCCTCTCTTTCCTGTGAAATATTCTTTCATAAAAGTAGCAAGGATAACAAAAATCAAGAAAGAGTTCTTCAACGGTAAATAAATAGTTGTGTTCAAAATATGTTGTGAGTGGTTGAAAAATATGTTCATTTTTTTGTAAATTACGATAAACATGTATTTGGCATTTCAGAACTTCGGCTACTTGTCATTTACTAGCCAACATATATGCCAGTTCTTCTGGACCTAAGAATTTAAAAATTAAAAATAAAATATATTATTATTATAGGAGAATCCATTATTGGTTCCCAATGGGAAAAATTCTGGCCTAAATCATAACATAATAACTAATGATGATATTGGCACTAATGGGATTGTAGTAATGTAAAGTCCAGTCATTTTTAAATATAACCCAATATCAAGTCACACATTTTTCCTCAGGGGTCTTTTACAACCTTTAAAGGGTTTCTATACCCCCTGTTCTTACAGCCACTTGTACTCATTTCACTCTTTCTCAATTAAAGTATTTGTTTCAGTGTTCTGTGGTCAATGGATGTATCAGTCAACATTTGTGAAATTAGCACTTTGAGATGCTTTATTTGTTGATGTGAGAGCATTTAAAGATAATCTTTATTAAAGAATGAGACATGTTTAATGTTAATTTTACATGTGGCAGTTTTATTTGTTTTCCTAATGACATTAAATTTTAACATTTATTTCAGATGTAAAATTGGCCATTCTCTACTTTATTGTGATATTTGTTTATCAGAAAAAAATATTCTTATTGTGCCATTATTTGCGTGTCCCACATACAGTGTTAGATATTTCTTTTTTGGACTACATTCCTGTGAAAGGTTTATTTAAAAGGTATTTACAATGCATTAGCCACACTGAAAATTTATTTGTCAATATACATTCTTAATACATTTTATTGTATTATGGACCAAATAAATAAAGACATGCGGAACCTTTCTTCGAAGACAACGTTTCATAGACGGACAGTTTTACGTGATGGACTCTCGTATGTTTACACGTGACATTTGTGCAGAGCTGAAATTTCACACATGGGTTGTTTAAATCTTTAATATTGTTGTTTGACCCGCTGGAAGAAAACGGTTTGTATTTTATAATATTCATATCGATTTATTGTAACGTGTAAACGGTGACAAATGATAACTTCAGATAAAGTTAGCTCGTTAGCTCGCTGTTGAGCTGGAAAGCTGTCAGCGTGTTGCCTGATGTTTAACATTAGAGGTTTTGTTGTTGTTTATTTCTAGACGTTGATTTAAAATGGGTAAACTAAGGAAGAAGCACAACTGGAGGGGCAGACAACAGAGTGACCCACAACAAGCAGCAGAGGAAGAAAAGACTGACGTTGTGGTGGAACTGCAGGGTAAGACTTCGTCCATTAACTGGTCCAAGTGTTAGGAGGCAGACACGATTTTTGTACTTCTTGTATTTGTTGACGTGTGGTAGAGATCCTGGGTGAAGCCAATACCCCGATTTGAAATCCACTGTAAGGTTTGTGAAGCCTTTCCCTTTATTAATGAAAACAGAAAAATGTCAAATTCACAGTTTTTTCCACATAGATCAAAAATCTTAACAAGTTGACTTGTACAATCTGGACTAGATCAACAGGGACGGTGTAAGTACACGGTTTGAAATTTGTGAAAACCAAAAAATAGGTGATTTCAGAAATATCTACATCATCATACATACAACATCAGAGCAGGATTTTTCATTTAGACCTCGTATTGTGTTGCCTGGAAGGTGAAAACAATAATGGTTTGGTCTGCAAATATAATAACGGATTTCACAAATCTGAAAGTGGGTTTTAAACTGGGTTAATGCTTTTTACTAAAATGTCTGCAAAACTTACCGCCTTTCACAACGGTCAGTTTTGCAAAAATCTCTTCTAATTTTTCCTGAACTTTCCCTTTAATTAATCTGAGCATTTTCAAATTCTTTGGTCTGTTTTGCCACTTAATTATTTTTTGGTCTGTTTGGGTTTGAAACAGTCTCCTGCTTTTACTCTAATGCTATGATTTCTTTAGATGGAGCCAGGCTTAAAGGTGTAGATGAGAGCAACGCGTTGGTCCTCCCAGCCAACAAAGCCAATAAGAAGAAATCATCAGTGACAAAGGTTTCCAACAGAAAGCCCCTCACCAAGAAGCAGAGGAAAGAGCTGCAGAAAGTGCTGGAGCGCAAGGAGAAGAAGGCTCAGGTGAGATATGGTTTGATGCTGCAGGTTCAGGGACTAAGATATAGTTGGTTTTAAAGTATTGTTTTCTTGTCAGTTTAGAAATTCAGGTGTCATTTTTCCAACTACTATTGAAAACATCCATATGACATACAACATAGACACAAAATTGGATGATTTTATCCCTACTGTTATTCACTTAATGTAAGATTATCAGATATACTGGACATTTAATGTTAAACTTTTAGTAACTCTGCCAACATTTGATACAAAGGAATAGACCACAACTAACTTCTGTGTCTCACGGTGTGTCCTGTCCAGAGAGCAGACATCCTGACCAAACTGGCTGAGGTGCAGATTCCAGAGTCTGAAATTAAGCTGCTGTACACCACGTCCAAAATGGGAACTGGAGACAAAATCTACCAGACTAAACAGTAAGTGCTCAAATTTAACATATTAGCTAAAAATACAGATAGAAGCAAGAGGAGTAGGATGTAGGAAAAGTGGAGTGAGTGGTTTACATTGTTTTGGTAATTTTCAGCTCATTGGATGAAATAAAAGATGGAGACTCGGGTCCAATGATCAGCAGCGTCAGTGGAGCGAACAGGAAAAGAAAATGGAAAGTAGAGGAGGAAGATGAAGAAGAACCAAAGGCTGAAGAAAGTAGTGACCTTGAAACTTCCTCTGATGATGATGAGGTGGAAGAGGAGGAGGATGAAGGAGTGAGTAAAACCACAGAGCTGGCTGAAGCCAAGGAAACCGCTTTTCCCTGTCAGGAGGACAAACATGGAGTGAAGGAAGAACAACGCAAAGCAGAACAAGATGGAAAGAATAATGGAGATCAGGAGAAAATCCAGACCAAGATGCTGTCACAGCCGGCAATCTTCATTCCAGTTGACAGAAAACCAGAAATACAGGTGTGTGCTTACTCTGTGCTTGTGTGTCTAAGAGCCTGCAAGTGTTTTTTGCTCAGTGGATTGCTTAAAGTGTATTTCAATATGTTGCTGTAGGAGGCTCGTCTGAAACTGCCCGTGTTGGCAGAGGAGCAGGTCATCATGGAGGCTGTGAAAGAAAACCCCTGTGTCGTCATCTGTGGAGAGACGGGAAGTGGAAAGACCACTCAAGTGCCTCAGTTTCTGTATGAAGCAGGCTACGCTAGGTAGTTTATCCTCTTTGTCGGACAATCCTAGAAATGTTCCACTGGGTGTTTACCAATAAAAAAACATGTATATGTGGATAAATGTTCATTTATGTATGGTTGCATATGATAACAATCATTTTCATTGTGTTTCCTGCAGTGAAAGTGGGATTATTGGCATCACAGAGCCGAGACGAGTTGCAGCTGTCAGCATGTCCCACAGAGTGGCCAAAGAGATGAACATGTCCACACGGTAACAAAAATAATGCAGATTTGTAAAGGACAATCTGACCCATAGGCTTTTAAATAGAATATACAAACTTTTCATTTTCTAAGCCTTTTCAAACCTGTTGGTTTGTGTTTTTCTGTGCTCAGGGTGGTGTCTTACCAGATTCGATATGAAGGGAATGTGACCAGCGACACCAAAATCAAGTTCATGACGGATGGTGTTCTGTTAAAAGAGGTCCAGAAGGTACCATCTTTTACGCTCCATTGAGTTAATAAAATAGAATATGGTGAACATTACAGTGTTGGACCGACTAGTATTTCTGACTTTCTGCATTTATCTGAAGAGAGAGATGAAAAAATAGTGTTCAATTACAGTTGAATAAGTTTGTTTTCCCCCAAAATGTCTGAGTGTAATTTACAGAAACAAAATTGCCTTATACTTTCACCAATATGTTATGTTTTGTAAGTTGTGGCTTTGCATCCACTTTTCCAATTTCACAGAACAGTGATATCAACCAGAACCAGATTTATGTATTTATTTGTTTTACCTTTAACAGGGATAAAAAGGGATTTTAGTGTTTTTTGGTGAATATTCATTTCCGTATCACTTCATAAATATTATGAATAAAATAGGTGACATGTTTGTGTAGTTGTAGGAGATACCATGTTTATATTTTAAACCGAGTCCATTTCAACGTTTGAAGGATCATGTAAAAGATGAAAAAACAACAGCCAGTGTAGTTAAGGTGAACTAGTTAAACTAAATACATGGTAACTGTTTTAATCATCTCTGTAATTATTCCTTTCTTGTATCGTAGGATTTCCTGCTCCAGAGATACAGTGTTATAATCATTGACGAAGCCCACGAGAGGAGTGTGTACACTGACATCCTCATCGGGCTGTTGTCTCGTATTGTCCCACTCAGAAACAAGGTAAACTGCTGTTGTCGAGTGAAAAGTTGTGCTCAGACTCAGATAAAGTATTTATCACCATAGTTCTGTTTCATCTACCTGTTGTTTCACGTTGCCATGCCCACCGTCCCTCTGCAGAAAGGTATGCCCATGAAGCTGCTGGTCATGTCAGCTACGCTGCGAGTTGAAGATTTCACAGAAAACCAGAAGCTGTTTCGGACGCCCCCACCCGTCATCAAGGTGGACTCTCGCCAGTTTCCGGTCACTATCCATTTCAACAAACGCACGCCGCTGGATGATTACATCGGAGAAGTTTTTCAAAAGACATGCAAGATCCACCGCATGCTGCCTCCAGGTGCACAGACACTCATCACTTTTGGGTTTTAGAATTTGGATTTGTTTACTACAAAACTAAACTGACCTTTGGCAATGAATCCAAAGTTCAACAAAACAGTCAAAGAAAATGTGAAGATAACCAACATGCCTCTTTCTCCAGTGTAGTTCTTTTAAGTGTATTTAACATTTACAGAGTAATTTGCAGCAAGTAAACCGGACAACAAACTGCAGTTAACAAGTTAAATTTTTCTAACTACTACCCTGATACTATGTGTATGTCCTTCAGGTGGTATCCTGGTTTTTCTCACTGGTCAGGCAGAGGTTCACAGTCTTTGTAGAAGACTGAGGAAAGCTTTCCCCTTCAGGAAAGCTAACACATCTACAGGTGAGTGTGTGTCCCTTCACACTCTGACATATCTCTGGCCATAGACTTTATATATTCACGTTTTGTTCCTTCTTGTTTTGTGGCCAGGTGAAGATGAAGAAGCAGACACCTCAGAGGCAATGAGGAAGTTTAAAAAGACCAAACAGAAGAAGAATGTCGTAAGCCTACTTTCAGTAAACTGCTACTAACTGTGTCTCGAGATTAAAACACTTGGACACGATTGTGTTACTACGATGGCACATACTTGATAAAATTCCTTGTGCACATATTTTAAGAGAGTTATCTCTGTCTTCAGTCTCTGCCACGAATCGACTTGGCTAACTACTCTGCGCTGCCGGTGGATGAAGGGGACGAGGACAGAGATGCGGGGATCAGAGACGAAGAGGATGAAGGCTCGGACCTTGACATCGCCGACGATCCCGACAACACAGGCAAGCTCCTCTGTTCCAGAGGAATAATTCTTCAAAGCCACTTATGTCTGTATTACACATGAGTGTCCTTACAAGTTCTGTGTTTTGTCCCTGTAGGGGAGAAAGCCGACCCGTGCATTCCTCTCTACGTCCTCCCTCTGTACTCTCTGTTGGCCCCGGAGCAGCAGGCAAAGGTAAGAGTTACACCATGTTGGCACTAAAATAATGTACCTGTGCCTCTGTAACAACTTCGGTAGATTTAACAGTGAAATTCAAAATGTGAAAAGTGTGTCTGTACAGCACAGGTTTACACAATTTCCAAATATCAACTGTCCCTAATTAATTAACTTAAAAAAAAAAAAAATGGTACCAGTATGTTGATAGTAAAAACTGTGCGTACTTATCAGGGCTACAACAAGGTATTAAGTTTAAGTTAAACTATTCATTTATTTACTTATTTTTACCTGAACATTTACTGATTATCTGTTTATGAAATAAGTTGCAGATTTTCTGCCAATCAACTAATGGATAATTCTATAGTGAACTGCCTTGTTTAACAACCTGACATAACCTAAATACAAAAGTGAAGTCATCTGTTTACCATATCTTATCCATTAGATAATCCATAGGCTACAATAGAAACGTGAAAACCCACAGAAGAGTGTGATAATGTGTGTGTGTCCTTCCTGGCTCCAGGTGTTCAGTCCCCCGCCTTACGGGACTCGGTTGTGTATTGTCGCCACCAACGTTGCCGAGACGTCTCTGACCATCCCTGGCATTAAGTATGTGGTTGACTGCGGTCGAGTCAAGAAGCGTTTCTACGACCGAGTGACTGGAGTGTCGTCCTTCAAAGTCTCGTGGACGTCACAGGCTGCTGCCAATCAGAGGGCGGGTAGAGCGGGACGAACGGAGCCGGGACACTGCTACAGGTCCAGACTTTTGAAACTTGTGAAACAAGTTAATAACACAACTAGGATGGAGGATATTCACAAGTCTGTGTCTCTCTGTTTCTGCAGGTTGTACTCATCTGCAGTGTTCGGAGACTTTAGCTTGTTCTCAGAGGCAGAGATCACTCGCAGGCCTGTGGAAGACCTGGTTTTACAGATGAAGGACCTCAACATTGAAAAAGTTAGTAAAAAGGGAACAATTCAAACAGGATTCTGAGGGAAATCCTGCTGTATAATAATTCGCCTTCATATATTCTTTCTTTGTGCGCAGGTGGTCAATTTCCCTTTTCCAACACCTCCCACCGGCGAGGCTCTTGTAGCAGCAGAGCAGTTGTTAATCTCGTTGGGAGCTCTGGAAGAGCCGCCTCGCACTGAAAGGTAACTGTCTGTCGCCGAGTGATCCATTCACGGTTTCTGGCTTTCTTGGATCACATACCTATTTATTAAAACAGGAGTCCTGAGGGAGATTTGTCTGGTTCTTACGGAGAGGCAAAGCCCTGTCATGAAGTCAGATCTTGTTCCAATGCTGCAATGTCTTTGTTTAAAAATTAGGTCTAGCCAATTATTAGTCATATCACGTCCACAATTTTTTTTTGCTTTCTACTATCAGGGTTAAAGAGATGGCGAGAGCGAGGCTGAGCTGTCCCATCACCCCCCTCGGCAGAGCAATGGCTTCTTTCCCTGTGGCGCCACGTTATGCGAAAATGTTAGCACTTGGAAAGCAGCAAGGTTGCCTGCCGTACGTCATTGCCGTGGTAGCAGCCATGACGGTCCGGGAGATCTTTGAAGACCTTGACAGGTGAGGGGACGACTGAATCGATGAGGGGCTTCCAATGCTTTGCTGGTAGAAATGTATGCATCAGAAGTGCATAGGTTAACTTGTGCAAATATGAGATGATTTCTCATGAAGCATACTTCCTTACGTTTTCACGTTCTCTCCTCAGACCCGCGGGTAGTGAAGACGAGAGCGCCAAGCTCACCCAGCGTCGAGCTCGACTCACCCAAATGAGGAGGTTGTGGGCCGGGCAAGGAGCCTCCCTCCTACTGGGGGACCTCATGGTCATGCTGGGTGAGCTTTAAATTTGACTGCCTTGAATTGTACTGTACACTGTAAGGAACTGCCTTAGATCACATGTTGACATTTAAGGGCCACGTGAAGTGGCTTCAGAATCCTAACTTTCTTCCAAGTATATCCGATAATGTTGTTCAACCTTATTTCTGTATACATGTGACTGCAGGTGCAGTTGGTGCTTGTGAATTTGCTGGCTGTACTCCCAAGTTTTGTGAGGACAATGGTTTGAGGTATAAAGCCATGGTTGAAATCAGAAAGCTCAGAGGGCAACTAACCAACGCAGGTACAAACATACAACAAACAGCACGGAAACCGAACACACGTCTGCTGCAGAAACACAATGGAAAATCATTTGTGTTCTATTTTTCCCCACAGTGAACTCAGTGTGTCCCGAGGTGGGAGTATTTGTGGATCCCAAAATGACTCCACCAACAGAGCACCAGGTGGTTTGCTTGCGGCAGATTGTTTTGGCAGGACTGGGAGACCATCTTGCACGACGTGCGCAGGCCGAAGATATTCTGGATGCAAAATGGAACAATGCGTATAAGGCAAGTTGCACTGAGTACTCTTATAGAGAATATACTATGCTATCGCACTCCTTCACCTCCTCACCTTTATCTGTTTCTGTCTACAGACGTGTCTTATGGACGACCCAGTGTTCATTCATCCCACGTCTGCACTGTTCAAAAAGCTCCCTGAGTTTGTTGTCTACCAGGAAATCATGGAGACCACCAAGATGTACATGAGAGGTAAACCCACTGGCGTCCAATAGTCACAGTGTGACAAACCAAACCAGGGGCTTTTTTCTTAACTGCGTTTCCAGAAGGCTGCTTGGTTTTCACATGGAATTTTGTGTGTGAGAATGTTTTTTGCGTCAGATGTGCAATAGAAAATAAAGGTTGAATGTTACAGGTGTGCTGTGACACAGATTCAATGTAAAGTACAGCTGGAAAATTACATATTTTATGTCATAAAAGTCAGTAACAGGGACAGTTGGACGTTTTCAACCTATCACTGTTTATCATACCTAACGTTTTTCAAGCTGTGAGATGTGCTCACTATTCTTCCAAAGTTCAGAGCAATAAAGTTTGTTTTATATTGTATTGTCGCTGCTGTTATTGAAAAGTCCTCCTTATTGTTTCGGTCAGGTTTATCTGCAGTAGAAGCAGAGTGGGTCCCTGAGATTCTGCCTCAGTATTGTCACTTTGGACCCCCTCTGGAGTCACCATCACCGTGGTTCTGCCCATCAGACGGCACCATCAAATGTCACCGTTCAAGCACCTTCTGTAAGTTCTCCACAGCTGAGCACCAGAGCTATGTTTGAGCTGAAAAGCGTCTACATTTGAGTTTTTAAAATGTCTGCGTCTTCTCCTGCAGTCCGTGTGGCTTGGCAGCTGCCAGCAGCGGAGAAGGATTATCCAGATGGTCTGGAGCGCTACAAACTGTTTTCCAAGTTTCTTCTTGAGGGACAGGTACTGCAGCAAAACCTGAAAGTTCCCCATCTCTGTCAAGTCTTCACTTTATGGGCCTAAAAAACTTGAACCTGTTTTGATTGTCCGTAGATATTACCTTGATTTAAAAAAAAAAAAAAAAAAAAAAAAAAACTTTACAAAAGATGCCTGCACCTGACCAAAGCTGGCAGGAGCATTTATGATGTGTGTAGTGATGTTTGCTTTGTCTTGTCTGCAGGTTTGTCCTAAACTGAAGAACCACAGTGGCCACCTCCTCTCAAACCCCTCCATCATGTTAAAAACATGGGCAAAGTGAGTTTGTCCCCGCATACACACTCACATACTGCTCTGTCCTCTTTGGGGCACTTCCCAATTTTTATCACGTAACAAATGGGCTAACGGGGAGGAACTTATTGTGTCTCTGCTGTTGTAGACTGCAGCCCAGGACGGAGGCTGTGCTGGGAGCACTGGTGTCAAAGAGAGTTGACTGCAGGGACGCTCTCCTCACCGTCTGGAAGACTGAGGATAAATGTGAGGATTTCATGTGGTATAAGTTGTCTTGGGCTGATTTGATATACCTTCTTGTTATCTAATCGCATTGTTTTCTCATATATTTTTCTTCTCCTACAGTTCTGTTGTGGGCCTACTGTCAGTGGCTTCCTGAATCCATGCATCAAGAAGTAGCCAAGAGCTGGCCTCCTATTTAAAGACTTGCATTTGAAAAACATAAATCATATTATGGTATTTTGACTGGAGACTTGCATAGACCTGCATATAGGTAGAACCCCCTTCTTCACTTCAGAGGGGCTTCTTCAGACTTCTCTCATATTTTAAGATAACTGCCACCACACATCATGGCCTTTTCACCATTTTGTATTTTATACACTGCATCTGTGATTTGTACAGTTCTGTACAGTGTTTCACTTAAAGCTCTATAATGACTTTTAACTTGTGGATCAGTGTGCTGCTTTCATTTATAAATGTCTGATTTGGTCTTCATAAGACTTATTAAAACTTTGAAGCTCTGAACTACAACTACATTGTGATTTATTCAAAATTGTTTCTCATTCTGATGCAAACACTGGTTGAAAAATATTAAAGGGCACCGTTTTTACACATTAAAGGTCAATTTATTATTAATGAATATTGCTCAGACTGTGAAAAATGTTTGAAGGGTTAACCCTTGTAGTACACCAAATGCTTGTTGATTAGTGAGTAACTGAAATATGTTGCACAGTTCCAACGTTCATTCCAACTCTTGATAATTGCTAATTGAAACCCTATCACACAATCCCCGCTGATGCAATGATCAAAGGCACAATCTCACTTCTGTGATCTCGTCCCATATTACAGGTAGGGAATCCCTCCCAGAATCCCATTTTTTGGAAATTATAGCAGAAACAGAGGCGAGACACTGAGTTACTTGAAGTCGTTGAAATGATGGCATTGTGTGGTGTAAACGAATCTAATCTGCCTAAAAATGTTTGAGTAGTCCTGTATATAAAATATAGTTCGTCAGTACAATTTGAAGAAAGTGCAACTGTTGGTCACCCCATTTAACTTAATGTGATGGTCTCTGCTCTTTCATCTTAGATACTCTAACGGGGACGTAGTTTATCATCTCAAAATGTGGGGTGCAAAAACTTCACACGTATACTCTAAACATGTAATAAAAAATTAGAAAAAGAAAAAAAGCAGTTTTAAAGGCCTGTTGTGATTGGCTGTCGTCAGCCATGTCGTCACTTCCTCCTATTTACACAGATCCGGAAGTGGCGGAAGACAACAGTGGACGTTCACAGCTCATTTGTGACACTTTGACAAAAAGAAAACACAGACAAGACATTTAGTTTGAGTCGGTTGACAACCAAAGAGCACAACTGTCGACATGGTGAGTAGCTCTTTGCTTCCGTTCACCGCCGAACACGCTTGTGTGTCCAAAACGAATCGTAGTCGGAGAGTTTAGCTGGCGAGCGGCTAACAACAACAACAACACGACGACAGCAGCAGCAGAAAGATGCTCTGTCATGGTGAAAGCAAAGTCCCGACGACTCGCCACTAAACGCCAGGACACCGTGGGGTTTCGTCGTGAGGTCTATTAACGAGTTAACTAATCGATTTTGGTTTCGGTTCCACAGTTTTCCTTCCAGGTGTTCGACCACCCGATGTCGCGCGGGTTCCAGAACCGCTTCTCCACGCAGTACCGCTGCTACTCCGTGTCCATGCTGGCGGGGCCGAACGACCGGTCCGACGTGGAGAAAGGCGGAAAGAGTGAGTGTTGACAAACTGGCGGAGCTGCAGCTGTGTTTCAACACCCCGCCGTCAGTTTAAAGGCTTCGGAACAACCTAACCTTCAGAGTGATACTGTAATCCCTTTCAAACGATCAGAGACAACCAGTCAGAGAAGAGTTTGTGAATTTTATTTATTGCACATGACCTTTAACGTTGAGCTAAAATGACCCACAATGTCACAGTGCCCTCTCCCCATTCTGCAGCTGTCTAGAGCTGCAACCGTTAATCGTTTGGTGAATTAATCGCCAGCTATTATGATAATCGATTAGTCGGTGTAAGTAGTTTTTATGGGGGGAAAAAGCTTCTTCAGCTTCTTCAATGTCAATATTTTCTTATTTCTTTGCTGCTCCATGACATTAAACTAAATATATTTGGTGTGTGGACGAAACAAAACATCATCTTGGAGTTTTGGAAACACAATCGTCATTTTTCATCACTTTATGGACCAAACATATCGATTAATCGAGAAAATAATTGACAGATTAATAGATTATGAAAATAATCGTTAGTTGCAGCCCTACAACTGTGGTGGAGGAAGTATTTCAAATCCTTCACTGACATAAAAGTATGACACACTGTAAAGAAATACTCACTTTAAAGTATTTCTTAAATAAAAGTATGTAAGTATAATCAGGAAAATCTTTTGTGTCAACCTGTTTCTAGTAATGTAATCAGTAACTAGTAAAAAGTACAACATTCCCTCTGAAATGTAGTGGACTAAAGATATCAATACAGATGTTGCACTGTAGCAGTTTCTATATAATAGACAATAGACAAAGATTTATACAGAGTAGTCAAAGTTCACAGTTTTTCTTTTCGTGAGGTGATATTAGCCTTGTTTTTCCTGCTAAATGTGTAGTATCACAGATTAAATACAATCCAGTTCTCATATATTTCTACCTCTATTACCTCTATTTATCTTTTTAAATGCTTTGATTCTTGTTCCCCTTGGTCCTTATATTTATTGCTAAAATATATTTTTAGAACTTATTTTGTTCATGTCTCAAATTATCTTCTTGTTGTTTTTGTTTTTTCAGTAATAATGCCACCTTCAGCTCTCGACCAGCTCAGTAAGTGCATCTCAAATCACACATCTCATTTGAAAAAGCACTTAAGGTATGCACACTACCACATCTCTTACCCTTTCTCCACTTCTCCCCTCTTCAGGCAGGCTGAACATCACCTATCCAATGTTGTTCAAGCTGACCAACAAGAACTCGGACAGAATGACCCACTGTGGTGTTCTGGAGTTTGTGGCAGATGAGGGAATCTGTTATTTGCCACACTGGGTAAGGAACTGTTACCATCTTAATATCAATGTCACAGAGAAAAAAACGTTTCTGTTGTCACTAGTTGTAGAGTGCTAAAGTACTCTTCATTAGTAGAAGAAAGATAATTATATAATTTTTTAAAGATTTATATAAGATATCTTAAAAATCTAATGTAAAATAGTTAATAAAAACTTGGAATTTAATAGAATGATAGAAAATGATGGATGAGATTTTTTGGATTATGATTGACACAGACAGATAAAATCTAACTACATATGTATCATTGTGTTTTCTGCTGATTCACTGCATTTGAAGCTATTTTGTAAGGCAGAACCAATATTTGCTTTATTTTGTTCGCTGCAGATGATGCAGAATCTCCTGCTGGAGGAAGGAGGTCTGGTGCAGGTGGAAAGTGTAAACCTCATGGTGGCCACTTACTCAAAGTTTCAGCCACAGAGTCCGGACTTCCTTGATATTACAAACCCAAAGGCAGTGTAAGAAATATCAGTTAGGGGGAAAATAAATGAACCGTTTTTCAACATTTTATGTTGAACTAAAGTGAATAACTAAAATTGTGACATTTATTACAGGCTGGAGAATGCGTTGAGAAACTTTGCCTGCTTGACAACCGGTGACGTCATAGCTATCAACTACAATGAAAAGGTGAATCAGTTCATTCAGATGAGTGTTGGTGTATCATGGAAATTGTTTTTCCATAATATGTTTAGAACTGTTTTAACTGAATACCGCTGCTAATGGAATCTGTGTATGTTTCAGATATATGAGCTGCGGGTAATGGAGACCAAGCCAGATAAAGCAGTATCCATCATCGAGTGCGATATGAACGTAAGTTCCTTTATTGTATCACAGACAACATGAAATTACTCTGTTTCTGTTCGATTAGTTGTGGTTCATGCTGTCTGATTGACCCTGTTTCGCAGGTGGATTTCGATGCTCCGTTGGGCTACAAAGAACCCGAACGACGACCTCAGTACCAGGAAGAACCAACAGTCAGAACCAAACACTAAAGTTATCTGTACAGTTGTGCGCTCTGTGCTCTGAACAGTTAAATAAAGCTAATTTCTTCACAGGAGGAAGAAGCCGATCCCAGCAGCTATGCCGACATGGACACAGGATTCAGAGTGAGTACATTTTTTCTGTGGGTTAAAGACAAATAAATGTTGTTATGACCACAGATGATTGGATTAAATGCAACTTCCAATCCGTCTCTACTCGTCAGGCTTTCACCGGTTCTGGCAATCGTTTGGATGGTAAACTAAAAGGGATCGAGCCGAGCCCTGCTCCTCTTGACGCAAGTGACATTAAAAGGTGAAAAGATGTTCAATATTTTACATATTTAGACAGGACGAGGCCTTACAATTAAACATGTAATGATGGTTTTGTGTCATTTTTATTTTGTTACCAGTGTTTGGTCTTGAGTGAAAATTCCTAATCTTAAACTCTAACCTTTAATCACACAGAGGCATTCCCAACTACGACTTCAAAGTTGGCCGGATCACCTTCATCAGAAACTCGAGGCCTCTGCCCAAGAAAATATTAGACGATGTAAGAAATATAAATCTGATATGTAATCATTTAACTAGTTTGTATTTGTTGTATAGTGTAGTTCCTCACAATCCACTGTCCAGCAGAAAACCCATTTCTATTTGATTTGAATATATTCATTTTATTGTGTGATTTACGTATTTATATTGAATTATCTGAATCACTTCCCTTCATTTCATTTCATTCAATTGCAACTTCTTGTTAATGTCTTTCAATCCTCTCAGGATGATTCCGTGAACAGATTCATCGCCTTCTCCGGAGAAGGACAGTCACTACGCAAGAAGGGCAGAAAGCCTTGAAGAACTCCAAGCACAGAGACCCACCATATCTATCGTCACCTTCAACAGCAAAGTTTAAAAAATGTTCTTCAGATGCATCTCTGTCCCTTTGAAATGAGAGTTTTGCTGTTGAGTTGTGATGATTGTACATAATTAAAACTTTTGACAGTAATGTTTTGCTCAAAAAGAACCTGAGCTGCATAAAATACTGTCCGTTTTAATTTGGTGTTAAAATGTTTGGGGTGACTGATTTGAGCCCTGCAGAATAAATTCAAGTCAACGAGAAAAATAGTTATTTGTGAAATACTTTTGCAATATCAGATTTATTTCAGATATATCAGATAGATTTAGCAATTCCTACTTTTTTTTCATAATTGTGATATTTTTACAGTTCACTTTGGATATACTGTCAGGCAAATGGGAGCAATAATGGCTCCATGCTTCCATTTCAATTATAAATGATGAATTGTTTTTTTCCCCCTTGGTTATTGGAATAATTTGCAAGTTTTTCCCCACATTTGTTCCTGGTTTATTTATAGACAAATAAAGGATTGAGTTTTTAAGTTAATTAATTGTTGTTTATTGTTAATTTTGTTGTGTCTAAGCATGTACACGCACCACTGAATGAGACTGGAATATAATGGCATATTTCTGTAACTTTGGCATTTGACTGACGGGGGTTAAACTATGAATACAATGTGTAATGGATAGAAGTAATAAGAAAAGAAAAATCACATATGTAAAAGGCCTGAGGAAAAAAGTCGATATTTTTCCAGAACAGGTACTTCACTTAAATTAAAAGCAGAGTGGCTTTAAATAAATTGGTCACAGTTATTTCTTTGTAGTTACAGGATGATTAGTTTGCTGTTTAAAGGTGCTTTACAGGCTTAAGTGAATTTCAAAATAAGTGTCGTAGAGTAAAGTACTTTTAATGTGAAATAAAACCACACCGGAAATTCCGTTCCATTTAAGCTTCCGCTTAACGTTAGCAATGGACCAGTCTGGAGAAACACTGTGGAGGGTAATTTATTTAATACATTATCTACATTGTGAATTGTGTTATTTGTTATAAAAATGAATGTTGCCATTGCATTTATCCTGACTTGTTCTTGATGAAGAGGGAAGAATGTCAAATCTGAGCCCGCCTGTTAGCAAGGTGATTAGCCAGCGTTGCTAAGTAGCCCAAGTAACCTTAGCTAGCTATCGATCAGAAATGTGAGGAGGTTTCAGCAGAAACCCTCGGTCACTTATGTCATTCATGATATTCTTTGAAATCTAATTTAGCTTGTCAATTTTTAAAACGACATGTATAGATAGATAATTGAAACGGAAGATCAGCCACTCAGCAACACAGCGAAGTTCATCTAAACCGTGGCGACCACATTGGGTCGCTGTCAGACAACTGTTTATATTTTTCCACTTGATTTTGCATTAAAAATGCTAATATTTCCGTGAACACGGTGATACAAATATTCATAATAATATAATCAGTAAATTGTGCAGTAATTTGAGATCATTCCATCTTTCTCATTGTCTGTCATATTTATTTAATTTCAGTTTTGTTTCAGAATTGCCTGTTCAGTATTTCATTATCCAATAAGTTGCATGTCATAATTTTTCCTCTATTTCTGTCATGATTCTAAATCAATAATGGCAACCGTGTGGCGTGAGAGTACCCGGGAAATAGAAATGATGGGGTTAAAATATAAAATGCACACGGTGGATTGGTGATGAGTCTTACCTTTGTCCATCTGTACAGCCACCCCGGGTGTGTGATGACTATTGGAGTGAATTCAGACACTGCAAAAGCTTTGGGAATATTTTCCACCACTACTACACTCATGGTACCGCCCCATCCTGCCAGCAGTGGAAAGAGGACTACAAAAACTGCAGAGAGTGGGAGAAACACCAAGGCATCGAAGCAAAGGTACAGTAGAACTGCTTCCAGGTGTTATATTTTCCTGTGAGAAATTAACCCAGTTGTTAATCTGTGGTCTGCATCTGCACTTGGTTTCATTTTCTTATTGTTTCTCAGAGTAAATTGGAGTAATTTTTAACCTGGAACTGGTTTTTAAAAAGTCCTTAAAACTAATGATGGAACTTTAACACTCCTGTCTGCTGTATCTGTCCATAAATATTTCTAATGTGGTCAACTGTGTTAATTTTCAGACAAAGTATTAGTTTTCATTTATGCCATCCACCACCAATATTTGAGCTTTTGGTGGAAGCATTTTCTATTCTGATACCACTCCGAGGGGCCTGGAATTAATTTAACCCAAGCTTGTGTTTCATGGCATATTAATAGTTCCTTTCATTAAGTCTGACCATCACTCCTTGCAATCCTTGAAGCTTCATGTCTTCACAAATATACAGTCTATGGTACAGGCCAACTCATAACAAAAAAATGAATCACATTTTTCTCCATTATATACATTACAGGAAGCATTGCAGAGCAGTGAAATGAACCGAGTGGCAGAGCAAAGAAAGTTCACCCCAGTGTGGACAATGAGGAGCAACCCTCCCGAAGACTGGAACATGCCACTTAACCAGGAGACGCCCCGGGACTCCTGACCTGTCCCCTTTTTTAACCTGCTGTCTCTGCTCCATGTAGGCATTAGCTAAGAGAAATGAACATCCATATTTCATTTCATGGCTCCTTTTGAGCCAAATGCTGGAGAGACTGGTCATCACTCACTGCCATCTCAGGTTGTGTTCAGAGAGCTGCTGCATGAAAATACTACAGTATATTCAGATGGTGGTGGCAGCATCTAGTGGTCAATAATGAGGATGACAGCAAACATTCAACCAGTGAAATACAGTGTAATATCTACAAAGGCAGTTCTGTTTTTGACATAAATAAAATAATGTCTTTAAAGCTTATGTAAACAGATGCCATGGGGCTGACTGCAGCCAAACCCTCACTGTTCACTAGTTTAATATTAATCACTTCTTCAATATTAATCAATTATTTGTAAGGAAAGAACAACATTGGGTGAGAATGTACAGTGGGTACATCTAATCCATCTAAGTAATGAAGAACTAGCTGTGAATCATTTTGATGTGGTTAAATAAAAAATTTGTGCTGCACTAGAATCTACCAACACTTTGTGCACAGGTTTTGTTTGCGTCAACCAGAATACCACTGCCTGAGTTATCGTCGATGGTTAAAAAAATAACTGTTTCAAGTACTGTAGATACATGTCTATGATGAATTATATAATATTTGCATTAATTTGGGAGAACTAAGCTGTTCTGTAAGGTTCAACCCATAAAGAAAATGTTCAAAATAATTCTGAACAAATTGGATCAATAAAAAAAACTGTTTTATTTTCATTTATACGGTTCATACAGAGGTCTGAAAGTGGAAAGTTCCATTAATGTTGTTGCATTTTATACAGAAATGAGAGAACGGAGGTGACTGTACGCCTCATTCTCTTGGCGATGCAAGAAGAAAGAAATGCAAATGGGCTTTCACCCCTACATTTGAAGACTGTTAAGAAATTTGCATCTTGGCTTATTGAATCATGTACATACAAGGGGACACACTTAATAAACAACAATACCCACAGCTGTTCCCCATCCATCACTGTGTGTAAACTTTAGTGATGTCGTTGTATTTCCCGTCAGGAGCTTCATACTTTGTCTTTGGCGGCGTGTTGACAGGACCCTCATGACTGAAGGGAAACAGAAGCGGGTCTGGTTTCAGCGCTGCCTGGTGCAGCTCTGCAGATTCCAACTTCAGCTCCTCCAGCGCTTCCCTCTGTGCCTCCAGAGCGAGCTCAACAACCTGCATTTCAGCCATGTGCTGCTCCTGCAAGAACAAAGACAGATGAGCACAGCAAATAAAGCCTCCATTAACTGTTCACGATGAAGAGCAGAGGTTAGGAGCGTAATTTTCCATAAAAGATTTAGTGATGGAGATGTGATGTGGGGACCTGTTTGTATTGACTCCACTCCTTCAGCAGCAGGGCTCGACGCTCACGTTCTTCAAACGATAGCCTTGGTGTAGATCGCTCCCTTTGTAAGATATTAATAAACACCAATTTATAACCGGCAAGGAAAGAACATGGGGAGTCAGAACAATTAGTCAAAGAAAAACAAGTAATACATAATAGCATGTATGTACAATGTATTTTCATGTTGAGTTACTATTAGCTTAAGATGTTTAAAATCAGTTTCTATCTATTGTTTGGAACTGCTAATAGGAATCCTAATTTCCTTTTTTATTTTATTTGGAGCTGTGATGTAGATTAGCAGCAAATCCATCTTTAAACCCATTTAATGTACAGTTAACTGTTACAACACCCAGGACAATGAATTAAATAAAAACAATTAAATTACAGCACCTTGTTTTATCCATGCATTTGGCTGGAGTGATGAAATCATCCACTGGGATATATTCAGGAGGAACCTTCTCCATCTTCTTCAGCTTTTTTTTCAGCCGCTCTCTCACTAACTGCTCCCTTTTTGGGTCAGCTTTCTTCTTCCTTTTGGGCTCCGCCCTTTGAAAACACAAAGCACAGCTCTACGTGAGCATATTCGAATCGCACGGTACTTTGAGACAGGTCTGGGAAACATATCAATATTATATATATACAGCATATATATCGACATAGTGACAATCACAGTCAGATGAGTGCACTTAAATGTCGTTGTACATCTGTTCCATGACAATAAAGACATTTTATTCTATTCCAAAATTACCATTAGATTTTTTTTTGTTCTTTAAACAGATTCCTGAGTTGACTTGGAAGTAACTTTGTTGGACACAAGAATACAGCTCAGTTATACAGTGGACACTAAGATCCAACATAACCAAGAACAGAATCTTTAATTACATGACAGAGACAGTAACTGTGCATTACACATTTGAAAACAGACTCGTTTTAAATGTCCGTCTGTTGCAGGGGTTGTATTTACAACAACATGTGTAATTTCCAGGCAGACAATAATGAATAATTGAGCCTTGATCTTACCTCAGCGGGGCAGATGTTTTCAGTGTCATCACCGGGGCAAACCAAGGACTCACGGAGACAACATGGGGATGTTCTCCAGACAGGACGCTGCAAAACAACACAAGGACAATGTGTGTTTGTCAACCACACAGCTGACAACAGACATGTCTCTATATAACCTTAGCTACATTAGCTCCAGTGAGCTAACCCCTCTTGAGTTGTCATCAAACTACACGCACTCACCTTGACGCGGTGCCCTGTCGGGACAAAACCCTGCAGAGACAGCGCGATAAAGCCAAAGACATGTTTCCACTGCGAGTGGTTTCACTTTAAACTCACACCAAAGTGACAGGAACGCTCACATGCAGCTGCACATCACTCGATCTGTCCCCTTGCCAGAGTGAGAAGTGGCGCAGGATGATGACGTCTCCAAACAGTAGCTCTGAATTTAACAGACGCACTTTCGAATATTTTGCGTACGGAAGAATAGACTAAAGAAAATCTGCATGACGGACAAAATGCCCTGAAACCGTTTTTCTTTTTCTGTACTGAACTTGTTTACGCTGCTTTAATGAGGCCAATTGTTTATTTATTTTTATTTTACTTGTTTTATTTTTTCATTTCCTTCCTTTTATTTTGTTCTTAGTACTGTATCAACACCATAACATGTGTATAAAAAACATCAGTATAAGTTTTGAAATGTTTATATACGCCTTAATGCTTTGCACTAAGTTCTATAATAAAATTTGAAAAAAATAAATCTTTCGAGTATTTGTGCATAAAAATTAAATAAACAGCGTCAAATAAAAAGAGGCAGAAGACATCTGACTTGCACACTAGTCTTAACGGTAGAGTTGTGATGACTGATTAACATGTGTGAGTATTGCAACATAGAGGAAACAGTGAAACGTGCAATTATTACTTGTGTTCGATAACAACAGGAAACGCATTGTGGTTCGTACTCCGGCCCGGTAGGTGGCGGTAATGCGCCTTCAAGTTGTTTGCTAACTTCAGAAGAAGAAATACGACGAGCGGGGTGAACCTTTAGATTTGGGGTAAAGGTCGCAGTTCCCTCGGGCTCTTTTATTTGCCCTGGTCGGACTCACGGTGTCACAACAAATATATCAGAGGAAAAGGTCTGATCGTGGCGGCGGTGGGTTGTTGAATCACCATCATGGCACTGCTCAGAGGTAAGTAAACACGTCCCAGCTGAGCTACACACCAGAAGAGCAGCAATTCGTGCTGGTGCACTCTGAGAACTGCTCCCGTGAGCAGGACTGCACGTTTCACATTTGTTTCATTTGTAGGTTATTTTAAAAAAGAAAGAAAAAGGAATGCCCTCATTCACTGTGTGAACTGTCAAGTTTATTTAAGTATAGATGTGAGGAGGGTGTGACACATTGTCTGAATACAACGTCATTGTTATGTGGAATATAGGCAAAAGGTGACAGCTCTTTGTCCATTGTTAAACTTTCTCCACAAATGCAAATTAGAAAAGGTGAACCCTCTTTAATAAAAGACTGTTTCCTTATCACAAAAGACAAGACTATAATGTACCATATGTTCCCTGTTTTTATGTATTTTGTATGGATTGCAGCTTTTTTTTTTAAACTTAATTTGAATTTACTCATATTTCTCAGCACCTTAAATTCATATACTTTCCTCTGTACATAGGACTATTACACTACTTGTTCTGTACTTTTAAACTTTTTAAATCAGATTTAGTTTTTATACTTTACCTTTTTAAACTGCGTCAAAGCTGCTAAAAGGTTATTTTTCCGCCATAGTGTTTAACTACTTTCTCCGTTCATGTATTTTTTTTTGACATTGTCTCTTACTGTATGGCTACTACGACAAATCAATTTCCTCCTGGGAATAGAACAATCTACCTTGTTTACACTGGGTAGTAGATCTCATTAGAAGTTTTTTTTTATAAGATCATGTAGAAATAAGAAGTGAAAATATTAATTAATGGGTTATAATATTACAGCTACATGACGTTATATTAAACCAAAACAAAAGCCCGGTGCAGTGCGACTGCATTGCTGTGGTTGAACACCTTGTCGTTGTACTAAACTGCTCCCTTCTCTCTACAGGTGTATTTATTGTAGCTGCCAAGCGCACTCCATTCGGTACCTACGGTGGTGTGTTGAAGGATCACAGTGCGACAGACTTGGCTGAGCATGCAGCCAAAGCGGCCCTCGCTGCAGGGGGTGTGGCCCCAGAGCTCATCAACAGTGTCATCATGGGGAACGTCATGCAGGTAACTAAAATCCCGTCACATTTTAAGGATCAATAGCGCTATCACATGGAAATATCTTTGCTGACTCGTGTCCTGTCTTTATCTTCCCCACACCTAATTTCAGAGCTCAGCCGATGCACCCTACATTGCTCGTCACGTGGGTCTGCGGTGCGGTGTTCCTATCCCAGTGCCTGCACTCACTGTGAACAGACTGTGTGGATCTGGTTTCCAGGCCATCATCAGTGGTGCTCATGTAAGAACTACATAAAAGAACAATACATTCTGGCAGGAATACAAATGTACAACAAACCATAGTATTAAACAATCAGTTTCCATTTTATTAAGTACAGTACACCTGTACCGTTTAATGCAATCCAACACAGCTGTTCTGCCATAAGATATAGTTACACGTTGCCTATGTTGTTTAATTTATGTGACAAGCCCCCCGTCTATATGAATACTAAATTACTAAACATTAAAAACACTGCTCACTATAACATAACCTGACGCTTTTAACTATGACCCAAAAGAATAAACAAATAATTGACTTTACACACGTCTGACAATGTCACCAAAAACGGAACATTATGAGGTTGTTCAATACATGTACAGTATGTATTAAAACCATTAGATTGTACAGGTGTTCCTAATGGGGTCATGTATCACCAAGAGCATGGTCCATATGGAAAAGTGCAATATTTCAGATATATCAGTTAGAACATTACAACAACATTTTGTCCTGTTGCTCCAAAACAAAAACCTATTACCTCGTGTGTCTGTAGGAGATTTGCCTTAAGGAGTCAGAGGTGGTCCTGTGTGGAGGTTCAGAGAGTATGAGCCAGGCCCCATACGCTGTTCGCAACATACGATTTGGTACAAGGTTTGGAGTCGATCTCAAGGTTTGCTTTTGATTGATTGTCTCTACTTTCTTATCTCCAAATACTGGACTCAAATGTACATGAAGCCATGTAATGGCCTTAAGACAGTTTTTTCTTTGACAAAAAGTTTTAAAAAACACCTCTCCTCATCTGCCTGACAGCTAGAAGACACTTTGTGGGCCGGTCTGACTGACCTGCATATCAAAATCCCGATGGGCATCACGGCAGAAAACCTTGCGGAGAAATACCAGATCACACGAGAAGAATGCGACAACTACGCGTTCCAGACGCAACAGAGGTGGAAGGCCGGTAAGATGGTACTCCGATGGCCTGCCAACCTTACACACTGGTCTCTGGTGAGACTGGTGTTTTTTGCTGTCAAGACGTTTCTACTCCAGCTCATTCCTAATTGTAAAAAATGTCTATTTACAGCTCACGAGGCTGGTTGTTACACAGCCGAAATTGCTCCCATTGATGTGAAAGCCAAGAAAGGCAAAGTGTCCATGGCTCAGGACGAACACCCTCGGCCTCAGACCACATTAGAACAGTTTGCAAAACTGCCCCCTGTCTTCAAGAAGGGGGGGACTGTTACGGCTGCCAATGCTTCGGTGAGTTAGCCAGAGGTCCCGTCTCCTCTTAAGGATCTTAGGTGGTCAGTTTATCGTTTATTATTCAAGTGGAATGTTGGCCTTTTTACTACAAATATCTATATTACAAAATCTAATTACCTTGTTTGATCTCCAGGGTGTATCTGATGGTGCTGCTGCTTTGGTGATTGCAAGTGAGGATGCGCTGAAGGATCACAAGCTCACTCCACTGGCCAGAATCGTTTCGTATCATGTGTCAGGCTGTGACCCGAGCATTATGGGAATTGGTGAGTGACATCACTGTTGTGGAGATGCATTTTTTACCCTTTATAGTAAGAAAGGTATCAATGACTAATAAACTGTATTTGTATTCGACATGATCTCTTACAGTACGAATTTCTGTTTTCCTTCTAATCATCTCAGGCCCCGTCCCAGCGATCACAGAGGCTCTTAAAAAAGCCGGACTGACTCTCAATGACATGGATCTTGTGGAGGTTAGTTACCTGTGAAAAATCTATATCTGTTGCTTCCTACCTCAGATTATGTCATACAATTAATCGGTGATGGAAGAAGTACTAGGATCTTTCAGTCAAGTGAAGTACCAATACAACAATCTAAAAATACTCCATGTGATTGTTAATATGGAATAACTGGGCAATTTGATCAGGTGGTCTTTTGACCTCAAGTATTTATATAAATGAAACCAAGTGATAAGTTTAAAGGGGAAAATTCTCATTGGAACTGCGAACAACTCGTAGAAATATGAAACATGACATGGTGCCCCAAATGTGCATTGCATTTATTTAATGGGTGTGATGCCCAGCCTGTTTGGCCTCCACAGTTTGGTTTGAGTGCATCCATATCTTCACACGCCAAATGATTTCGTTATTAATTAAATGCATGAATTTGGCTTTGCACTTCCTCTGATGTTACAAGCCTGAGACAGTTTGTTATGGTCCATTTTCAAAGCTTGGAAACGACAGGTGTAATTTTTAACAACATGTTGTATTTGATAAGATCATTGTTTTTGTTTTTTTAATGTAAAATCTTAATCTGCAATGTAACTTGTTACTGGCTGTGAAAAAAACCGTTGAAAGTGTATGGGAGTAGAAGTGTAGTAGAAGTAGCTCAAAATGGAAATACTCAAGTAAAGTGCTTCAAAATTAGAACAGCACTTGATTAAATCTGCAGAGTAGTTTTCCACATCTTTGTTTCAGATTTAGATTTCTTCACATCGATGTCATTTGCTTTGCACAGGTGAATGAGGCCTTTGCCCCTCAGTACCTGGCTGTTGCCAAGGCTCTTGGACTGGATCCAGAGAAAAGCAACACTAATGGTGGCGCTATTGCCATTGGACATCCTCTCGGTGCTTCTGGAGCTCGCATCACTGCTCACCTGGCTCATGAGCTCAGGTAGCTTAGTTTGTGGTAATTGCATGTACTGTGTATCAGCTGAAATGTCGACGCATTGAGTAGTTTTGATTAATGACTTTGTTTCTGACAGGCGACGAGGAGGCAAGTACGCTGTTGGATCTGCCTGCATCGGTGGGGGTCAAGGCATCGCCATCGTCCTAGAAAATTACTAACTAAAGAAGCCAGTATCAGAACAATTACTGTCGAGGAATGTCCCACACATACTTTCTCCACTCCAACAAAATAAAATTCAGTTTACACATGCTGAAGGATTTTTTTCTTCCTAATGTTCTCCTATCACGAAGCACTGCTGCTTAGGGCTTCCTTCACACTCATTTTTTTATTATTACTTACTCTTTTTACTTCTTTCGATCTATTTATACAAAATACACAATATATGTTTCAATACAGTGTTGCCTTGGAAGGCCTGTGATAATTGTAGATCAGAGATTGCTCCTTGGTCTCATAAACCATGTAGCTTATCATTAACTTATAAGGTACAGTTTGCGCCGGGTTAGAGTCATGTTTGAAGAAACTCATGTTTGCCTTAAAATGCTTTATCACACCTTTATCAGTGATCCGTATTGCCAGAAAATATGTCTGACTTGTGATGACTTCAGCAAAAACTAATTTTGTATTTTTCTGTGTCAAGGAACCTCAAACTGAATTTTGAAAAAATAAATAAAGTTTTCATCAGCAGCCCTTGATAACAGCCTTTGTTTTTTTCCCCTCCTAGTTTAGCAGGGAATTGGGATTTGACAGAGCACTGGTAGTTATTATTTTATTTGTAGTTTTTGTTCAATCAAATTGCTATTTACATTTTTTATACATTGACTTACATAATCAAGACTCCATTTGAGGATTATCCCTCTACAAAAAATAATATTATTGAAGTAATAATAATTTACTAGATTAATTATAATAAATTAATTCTAAGATTGTTAAATTTGTTGTTTTTAAATGTTAATCATGAAAAGTAATGAACATTAAACCAGACCAAGATGTTCAACCAAAAAACAATAATCATAATTATAATCCAGAAAAAGAATAATTGAAGCAACTAAAAAAAAAAATTGGGGAATGTCGGTCAAAACAAGTGAATTTGTAATATTATTTCAAGTTTACATTGAGGATAAATGATGAATATATTTAGGACTACAAGGACCACAAGTCTCCCGGCCACGAAACGCGACGCAATTACGTCAACGTCATGCTGCAGCGTCCTTATAAACGTCACATGCCCGGATGTCGGTCTTTTTTTCATAGCAAAGGTAAGACCGCCTTGCCTTCGTGTGACTGTGGGAATAAAATCTATGTTCATCTGCGTTATCGAATAAAAATTACAATCTCCTGATATCAGGAGGCGAATCTGTGTACTCAGATGATGCATTAGACACCATTATTGTGATGATTTACCCGTCGTGTTTCTGTAATACTGAACAGTTTGGGTCAGCGGTCCTAGGCCGTGGCTAGCCTTCGTGCCGCTTGCCACGGCAGCTAGCAGGCTAATAGAAACGTGTTGTTTTGCGTTGCACTGGCGTGCGGTTTACACTTACATGTCTGCTGTCACACACTGAATCGAAACGTGAAACGTGAAATTGCTAGTTTTGTATGAGACAAGTCGCTGGCTAAACCGTAAAGCGACGGTGTCCTGTTGCTAGCTGCTAGCTAGCATTACTTGTCATGCCTCCGCTGCATTGCACATAGCTGTGATGTTGAGCTCTTAACTTGTTGGTGTTAATAATAGTTTGTAGAATTGTTGCCTCGCAATGCAATTATGGATAATGTTCAGTGGAAGGCTTGTCATTGTTCATTTATTCATTGATACAGTGCTATTCTGCTATAGTTGGTACCATAGACAATTGACAACAGTAAATGATGGTGTGACCCCCCCCCCAGCCTTGAATACGGTTTTTGATCTGCTGTAAATAAAACTGATCAAATATTATTCTCAAACAGTGCTGCAGTTGGGTAATCAATATGTTTTACTTTGTTTCAGATGGCAGAGGGAGACAAGAAGGCTGCCAAGAAGAGGCATGGGAGCCGAAACCCGGTTCTGGCCCGTGGTCTCGGCCGCTTCTCCCGTTCCGCGATGAACGCCCGGCGGGCCATGTACAAATGGAAAACTAAGACCAGTGAGACCAAGGTGAGGGCAGTTTCAAGACACCCTGCGAAACGCATGATTAAAGAAAGAAGCCATGTGCACTTCAGCTGTTTTTGTCATGTTCTCATATCGACCTGCTCTTGTTTCAGGTGGAGAAGAAGCTCAAGGTGAAGCCCCAGGCCACTGTTGTCAAGACTGTTGGTGGAGACAAAAATGGAGGCACCCGTGTTGTCAAACTGCGTAAGATGGTGAGTGGCCTGTCTACTAGACTTGACTTGCAGGTGTGATGTGGTTCATCTTAATGACACCTGGGATACAATGTGAAGAGAAACGAGAAAAATGCAAACCAGTCTTGAGCAGTTACTCGGCTGGATGGAATAAACTGTCTAATATTATATATATATATCAGGCACATTTGCATCAGTCCCCACACACGTGCACGCACATCAAGTTGATTTACACCATTAAACAGCAAGTAATGGCAAAAAAGGAGAAACCCCTTTTAGAAAGCTTTTAATTTAACTTCATAATTGTTGTAGATTGTTCCACTGTATAATTGTATCGTAATGAAGATAGATTTCTGGAAATTACAGTCTCCAAAATGATCATACTGTTCTATCGACAACCTCTAAAACAGTTACAGTAAAACTTTATAGGTAAGATCTATCTCAGGATAGACTGCACTGGTTTTAGCTACTAGTTTCTAAACAAAATTCGATGCCAGCTGAGTATATGGGTTAAATTTGTTTGTATTCATTCTGATAATGATTTTATATCAGCTCATTGTGCTGTCAACTCTGTGGGGGAGCGGTTTGTCAAGTGAAGAAGAACCCACTTGGTAATTTTGTATGTGTCTGTCATCCACTGGATTTCTGCAACTCAGAATCAAAGCAGTAACATGGATACTTGTGTTCTATCTGTAGCCCCGCTACTACCCCACAGAGGATGTTCCCCGCAAACTGAAGAGCCATGGGAAGAAGCCTTTCAGTCAGCACAAGAGGAAGCTTCGTGCCTCAATCACCCCAGGAACTGTCCTCATTCTGCTCACTGGTCGCCACCGTGGAAAGGTGAGAACCATTTCTAGCATGTCTTTATAATTAATGCTAATGTTCTTTTGAATTGGAATAAATGACTGGCATGATGCTTGTACAGTGTTGGAACAACTTAGCGGGTGAATATATAATGCCCCTTATATGACAAGAAGTAGAATTATGTTTTAAATCTGGAGTCCACTGAGTTTTTTTCAGGAGAAAATAAATGATAATCTTAAATTTCTTTTATTGTGCAAAACTCGTTTGATTTGATGTAAACTCATATTATTCTAATACATCAAGCATTGGATATTATAAATTGTAAAGGCATGATCTTTGGTCTAGATGTAAACTAAAGGATCTCCATTTTTACTAACTGTAATTTTGGTATATTTTTTAAACTGTTGTGCATACAAGTGTCTTGAATTGGCAACATTTGTCACAATCAGTTTCCACAAGGAGACTCATAGAACACAGTATCAAACAATTTGTTGGGCCATAAAAAGGTCCTTTCTCGTTGTGCCTGAAAAATGTCTGCTGAAGGACATTGTGGGTTTAATATCTATATAATTACACACCCCTGGTACCACAGGCGTTGTCACTCCCACTCTAAAACACTACATGGGCAAGTTGTGAAGCCGGTATGCCCACACAGACTGAGCAGTGGCTGACCTAAATAATGGTTCAGCTATGAAACTGACAGGCAGAGCGCCTCCTTGATAAACTCAGGGTTGTGTCAAGTAGATTTATTTATTTTTACTCTCAAAAAAGCCATGCATACAAGTGGATTGTAGCTATTGTCGCCTTCAAATGGCTTAAATGTGATTATTTTTCTAAGCTTAATAGAGTAACACAGTTGAAGGGTTTTTGTTTCAAGTTGGCATTAAATATTTCATATAGTGGTTGATGCAATAATTGTGCCTTGTGTGCAGTGAGTTTTTATCGTGACACTGGTGTTTTGTTTTCTTAGCGCGTGGTCTTCCTGAAGCAGCTCGCAAGTGGTCTACTGCTTGTCACTGGTAAGTGACTGGTTTTGGTAACTCAATATTTATGCACACCATAGAAGAATCCTCCATAATTCAAAGTAGTTGGACTACCAGCTCAATGTTTGTTAATTCTCCTTTTCTAAAATCCATGTTCTTGCTTCTGTGTACTTTTAGGCCCTCTTGCATTGAACAGAGTCCCCCTGCGCAGGGCTCACCAGAAGTTCATCATTGCCACCAACACCAAAATCGACATCTCTGGCATGAAGATCCCCAAAACATTGAATGATACCTACTTCAAGAAGAAGAGGCTGAGGAGGCCCCGTCACCAGGAAGGAGAGATCTTTGATACAGAGAAAGAGGTGAGCTAACGTGGATGTTCCCTCAAAATACTCCATTTTACATATTTTCTATGGGACATTTCAGCTAAATCATACCTGGTGCTGGTTTTCTTCATTTGCAGAAGTACCAGCTGACAGAGCAGAGAAAGGAGGACCAGAAGGCTGTTGATGCTCAGCTCCTGACCCTTGTCAAGAAAACCCCTCAGCTGAGAGGGTACCTGCGCTCTAGCTTCTGCCTGTCTGGCGGTGTCTACCCACACAAGCTGGTCTTCTAAATGTGTTATAATAAAAAGTACCACCATCCACACAATCTCATGCCTCATTTGTACACCTTGCTTGGTTATTGCTCAGCCAGATTAGCCCATAAGGTCTACCCATAAGGTTTACTTTTCCAGAGCTATATTGGTATGTACAATTAATTGGTTAATTTTCCATTGGCAGTTTGAAAAAAATGAAACCATCCAGATGGTGACTAAAATCATTAAAACCTGTAACTGCATGAAATATTCAATGCACCTCCGTCTTTCACTTTCCTTACAGATATGGTGTTGGTAAATCATACGCACATGGGATATAGATTTTCAATAATCCAACTTGGATCATTTCATCCCATTTCAATTAACTGTTAACACCACATATCCCACAACACGAATACCTGGCCATATAGGATTGTAAGTGTTTTGATTCAGTTGGTTTATGCAAAGAAATTACCTCAGCAGACATTGAACGCAGGCAGCTTAACAGCTATGCTTTATTTTAAAAAAATTACATGTCATGTAACAAGACAAAAATAAATAGAAGTGTTTTATCTCTTTAACATGGCCACGGTTTTATTTTGATATCCTTAAAAACAGAACAAAGTAGAAAGCAGCACAGAAAAAGGCAGCGGCCCCTTGCCAAGGAATGATAAGTGCCTTTGTCCAGTCAGTCAGTACTGTATGTATGGTCAGCTGGTGTCGGAAAAATAATGCGTCCCTCAGCCGGACTTGAACAGCAGGATGGCCACCTGACCCAAGTAGAAGTAAATGAAATGCTTGGTCTCATGAGTCACGTAGCTGCCAAAGTTCCTCCCAACGATGCAGTGCCAGGTTGGGTTATATTTCTTGTCAAACTCCTGTTGGGGACAAAGGCGCACTGTAGTCAGTCATTTGTGGAAAACACATTTGGATGTTAGAAGAAAATGGTTCTCCTTGGAAGAGTACATAGCTAAGTAGAACATGTATTACAATAAATAACTGAAAACTAGTGAAAAAGAAGGCCCTTAACGGTACCTGCCTACCTCTGAAAATAGTCAGAAATCTATTACAAAAACATCTGCAAAATGAATGTGATTATACATTAAGTTACATCCACATATCTGAAACTGTTAATGACTTGAGGGGTGTTCCTCCCTGCTCTGAACAGGAATGCCATCATGGGAGATAAAAATGTAATGTGGCTTGTTCCCCAGGAAGAGTGGAGACAATTGGAAATACCAGTCTGGGTCTGTAACAGGAATGATGCACGGGAGGTTTAGTCAGTGGACACGGAAAATTGCTCTACATCACTGGCTGCAGTCACATCGCTGCACGAAGCTGCCAGTTGGACAGAAATGGGAGCGAATGAAAGTTGCACTGTGGCAACACAATTCCTGAAGTGGCCTGAATTTAAGATGTTAAATGGCCTGCAGCTATTGTTTTGTTTTTTTAAAATTATTATTTACCTTTTTGATGTACGCAGCAATGTCTTTCTCGATGTTGTACTTCTCCAGGGCCTGCGTGGCACACTCCACGGCGTCCTGCTGCATGTCCTCCGACATGTCAGCGTTCTTGATCACTGCCTTTCTGTCAGACATGGTTGCCCTGGGAAACCAAAACACAGCGGAGGATTTATCATCTTCACAGGCGCATTCTCTCTCTCTCACACACAAACACACACACACACACACACAGCAATCGACTCGTCCCCGAGCATCCCAGCAGTCCTCCTCATCGATTCATTTACACGATACTGCACTAGGAGCGTCAAGGGTCTTATCAGCGATTGACGGGGGGAAATAAATAGGGCTAGTTAGTGACGAAGTTATTATATAACAACTGACACAATATCTTAACTTGCCATTTCTACAAGTGTTGCATAACAACTTCCGTCGGCAGCAAAGCTCGCTGGATGCGCGCCCTGCGCGGTTTCTATAGATACGCAAGACATTGGAGATTATCGTCTCGATTTTGCCGGAGGTTTAAAAATATATATATCGTAAATCGTCTGAAGTCAGGCGTCACGGGAGGTTTCGATAACAACACATTGCATAAACCGAGCGACGATGAGCTGTTGATTTGCTGCGCATTGACGCACGTTAACTAGCGGCTCATTCATCCACCAACAGGGAAAAGAAACGCCGTCTCAACATACATGTTGCCATTTCGACAATATTTAAAAGAGAATTAAATGAAACATTGTATAATTTACACATTGTTTTTTTTATATATATATTTACCTTCTAGTTTCCCGTTTACAATTGGTAATTCTTGAAAAGAGACGACCGCTCCTGTGGTGACAACTCCCGCGATCTGCTCGACATAAAAGTAATGTGGGTGTAGCGGTAAGAGACTGCGACCACGACGCGCTCCCATTGGCTTGTATTAATGTACGGGGCGAATTCATTGGTCGTGCGAGGCCTGTCCTTCGGGTGTTTCTGGCTGCATTTTATATCAAACCATCATGCTTTGCGACACGGTCGTTGCTGTAGCAACCGTAGTAAACAGCTTCTGTGGCGACGGCACATAGTGGAACTATGTAACAACGTTTGTTTTTGTTCCACACAACATAAAAAAAGCACATGACTATTATTTTTGACTTGTTTCGGTTGTTTTTTTTAGTTTTAGAACAATTAATGTTGATAAAGAAAAATAACATGAAATAATTTTTAGTTCAAGAAAATGAGACCTTAATCGTTATGACAACAAAATATTATTGTAAATTATCATCAAAAAGTCAATTCAAAATGACTGCAGTGAGCAACAAATACCACGGCTATAGCATCATTTTATACATTATATGGCCTACACACAGCACGGTGCTGTGCTCATGTAACCGAGGGGTTTATGTTGCGCCTGTATTGTATCATATCAGAAAATAAAAACACGGAGACCGTAGTCGTAACTAGCGTGAGCCTCTTTTTCTGTGATAAGCATCTCAAAAACAGACATTCCAATATAATCCAACTCCCATAATAATACTCCCATGAAATAACTTACACTTACGGTGCCAACCCTGCTAAACTACCACAATGCTATTAAGCTGCATCCAATTTTAAAAACACACATTTACCTACGGAATCATCTCAAACAGACAGGATGGACACAACACACAAATTTTATTTATCAGAATTCTAACAAGGTGAAAATGAACATGAAATAACGTTAAAACGGTCCTTTTCCCCCAGCCATATATATTTTTTACTGATAAACAAAACCGCTGGACCTTAACAACAACAACAACAACAACACACTTTTACATTGTTTCCTCTTAAATACTATATACTGGATGTATTCAAAGATGTCTCTCTCACTATCCACCAGAAGAGGCTCCCCTGCCACACATAAAAAAGACCCACAAAGCTAAACAGCTGATATTAAAAGCTGAAAGCATGTATAGTTGGTAACTGATGACTGAAGCAGGATTATGAGAGTTCAGATGGTTCCTGTCATATTTGAATGAGACTCACTGGTAATCCCAACTGGTCAGATGGTGTACTCATTAAGAGTGAAGCCCTTCTCCACAGCAGAACTACATTCCAAAACAGGAGTACTTGGTCGTATGGGATTATAATATGTATGTCCTGATTCAATTGGTGTATAATGAAAGTGAGAAGAAATTACCACATACATTGAACCCAGACAACATAACAGCTATGCTTTATTTAAAAAAAAAAAAGTAATGTAACCCCCTCCTTAAAAACAGAACACAGTAGAAAGTAGAACAGAAAAAGGCAGCGGCCCCTTGCCAAGGAATGATAGTGAAGTGCCTTCGTTGAGTCAGTCAGTACTGTATGTATTGTCAGCTGGTGATGGAAAAATAATGTGTTGAAGCTTAACAGCTATGCTAAAGAAAGACCATTTGAATGCCTGCAGATGGACTTTATTGAACTTACTGTGAGTGAAGGGAAAAAATTCAGTTTGTTAAAGAATAGTACATCCCAAAACACAAGGTCATATGGGATTATAAATGTTCTGATTCAATTGGTGTATAATGACACAGTGAGAAGAAATAACCACACAGACACTGAACTTAACAGATATGCTTTAATAAAAAAATATAAAAGATCATTCAATGAAACAAAAATATATATAAGTGTATTAATTCTTAACATGGCCACGTTGTTTTTTCTAACCTGAAGAACAGAACACAGCAGAAAGCAGAACAGAAAAAGGCAGCGGCCACTTAAAAAAACCATAATGCGTCCGTCCCTCAGCCGGATTTGAACAACAGGATGGCCATCTGACCAAAGTAAAAGTAAATGAAATGCTTTTTCTCAAAAGACACGTAGCAGGCTAAGTTCCTCCCAACGAAGCAGTGCCAGGTCAGGTTATATTTCTTGTCAAACTCCTGTTGGGGACAAAGACACACTGTAGACTGTGGATAACACATTTGGATGTTAGAAGAAAATTGTTCTCCTTGGAAGAGCATAAGTAAAGTAAATAAATGATGACTGAAAACTAGGGACACACCACATTACAACTAACAAGTGAAAATGATCTGCACACTTCAGATTGTTGCAGCTGGGGGACATGAACATATGTACGCTGTTACGTGCCGGAACATCAACACTACACATGTTTTTCCGCAGAAATTTTAAAAAACAACAACTTGTGAAGACATACTCGAAGCGTATAACTCACTGGGAAGTTCATGACATATCTGAAACTTTTTCAATGACTTGAGGTATGTCCCTCCCTGCTCTGAACAGGAACGCCATCATGGGAAATAAAAAAAATGTGCCAATGTGTTTCGTTCCTCAGGAAGAGTGGAGACAATTGGAAACACCAGTCTGGGCGTGTAACATGAATGATGCACAGGAGGGTTTGTCAGTGGACGTGAAAAATTTGGCTGCAGTCAAATCACTGCAGAAGCCGCCAGGTGAACAGAAATGGTAGATGATGGCTCACAAGTGAGCAAATAAAAGTTGCACTGTGGCAACACAATTCCTGAACTGGTCTGAATTTAGGATGTTGGATGTGCCAGCAGCTATATTTATATATATATATATTTTACCCCTTTGATGTATGAAGCCATGTCTTGCTCCGAGTTGTACTTCTCCAGGGCCTGTTTGGCACACTCCACGGCGTCGTGCTGCATGTCCTCCGACATGTCAGTCTTTTGGATCACCGCCTTTCTGTCACACATGTTTGCCGCTGGAAACCAAAACACAGTGGAGGATTCATCATCTTCACAGGCGCATTTTAACACACATTGATACTGCACTCTCAAAACAGTGGTGTTAAAAGTAACAAGTGTTCATTTTTAACACTGCCGCATGTCTACTTAGGGACAACACATTGTGTTAAATATTTCAACACAAAGATGTTGGGAATTTTGTTTTAATGCTAAAATGCTTAAATTTAAAAGAAAATGCTCACAATAAATCAATTGCATGACCTTTATTAAAATCATTGAAACATCTAAGATATTTAATTTATATGCAGATCATAGAATATTCACACACATTGTGTAAAAAAATTATGGGATTATGGAAATTAAACATGCCATCACTACTTCAACAAGCAGATCAAAAATAAACACCCCACTCTCAAAATAATATAAGGTTTGACATAAATGATGTAAAGCAACACATCGTCACATGCATACTGAGCTACGATGAGCTGTTTATTTGGTTAACTAGCTGCTCATTCATCCACCAAAAGGAAAAAACGCTGTCTTAACATATGTTGCTGTTTCAAAAATACTTACCTTCTAGTCTCCTGTATACAATTTGTCTTCTTTTGGAAAGATATGATGATCCTGAAAAATTGTGCACGAGCTGTGTGCTGGTCAAGTAACTCAGTGCCTCGCCTCAGTGTCTGCTATAATTCAAAAGATGGGATTCTGAGAGGATTCACTTGTATGAAATGAGATCACAGATCACAGTGTGTTTGCCTTTGATCCTTTCATCAACGGGGATTGTGTGATAGGATTTCAATAAACGATTATCAGGAGTTGAAATGAACAATCGAACTGTGCAACATATGACAGTTACTCACTAACTCACTAACCAACAAGCATTGGGTGTACAAGAACGACATCAACAGCACAAATCCAGCAAGTAAAATGTAATATAGGCATAGAGGCCCTTTTTTTTAATACAGATCCTGTGGCGAAAACTCCCGCTTTTCTTCTCCTTCTTGAGTTTTGTCCATTGGCAAACAATAAAATGAATGAGTTACCGCCACCAACTGGTGTGGAGTGTGGATCAGCATCGCTATTATTTACTATACTCGAAATAAAAAAACCAAAAACAGAACATACAATAATATTAAAATAACCCAACCTTTAATTTATTTTTGTAATTATTTTGTCTAGTAGTTGTGAATTGTATCATATGAGTTTGCTAACCTCTATTTACAGTTAGGTTTATTCATGTTCCCGGTGGAAATTGCATTCGTGCACATTTGCCTTTTTGTGCCTCCTGGGTTTCCGTAGCCGTGGTGAGAGTGAATTGTATGGAAACGGTTCTGCTGCATTATTCTTTTGTTTTCTATGCAAATGAGATCGTTTGAGTTAGCAATCTTAATACACCTCCTTCATAATTAATAATTTGATTGAGTTTGGGTTTGTGACGTTTTACTGGCAAGTCCGTGGTTTTTGCCGCCATTCGTAGCCTGGCAGACCGCCATGTTGGATGGCTGATGTAGAGACGATTTTGTGTTTAATGAAATATGTTATTTAACATGTCCAGGAGGTGCAGAGGTATCAGGGAAACCAGAAGACATCAGAAAGTATGTTTTGTCTTCTGCAATTATGTTTGCTCTACCCCATGCACTTTTATTCTGCGGCCAAATGTTGGCACTTTGCCTTGTTGTTCATGTTTTCAGGATATTGTATTTTTAGTTTAGTTTTCCTGTTAAATATATAACATGAGGGCACTTTGAGACGGTGAGTCCTTGTTTTCATCTGACCTGATATAGATGCATGGACGTCAAGGGCAGTGGATTCTCATGTGACTATAACAGCACGTCATCTCACAGAGGTCAATGCGCACGTTAGTAAGTCATATGCACATGGGGAATATAGATTTTCAGTAATGCAACTTGATCATGCCATTACAATTAACTAAATGTTAACACCACAGAACTACATCCCAAAACACGAGGACTTGGTCATATGGGGTTATATTTGTTCTGATTCAATTGGTGTAAAATGAAACAGTGAGAAAAATTGCCACACCAGACATTGAACTCAGACAGCTTAACAGCTATGCTTTAATAATAATATTTAAAAAATCACGTAATGAGACAAAAATAAATGTTTATTCATTCTTTAACATGGCCACGTTCTTTTTTGTAACCTCAAGAGGTACCGGCCACTTAAATAAAAAAAAAGCAAAAATAATGCGTCCCTCAGCCGGACTTGAACAGCAGGATGGCCATCTGACCAAAGTAAAAGTAAATGAAATGCCTGGAATCATGAGTCACTTCGCTGACGAAGTTCCTCCCAACGATGCAGTGCCAGGCCGGGTTATATATCTTGTCAAACTCCTGTTGGTGACAAAGACGCACTGTAGTCATTTGTGGAAAAACACATTTGGACGTTAGAAGAAAATAGTTCTCCTTGGAAGAATATGAGTAAAGTAAATAAATGATGACTGAAAACTAGTAACAAACCACATTACAACGAACATGTGAAAATGATCTGCACACTTTCGTTGCAGCTGGGGGATAAAAACATATGTACGCTGTTACATGCCGGAACATCAACATTGTTTTTCCTCAGAAATTACGATGAAAAACCAACAACAACAACAAAACACACCCACAATATTTCATTATCATCATCAAAGATTATGTCACTATGGGGAAATAAATACCAGACTTGACACAAAATATTGTGACAAATTTGCAGCCCAAACTGGAGCTGGGTGATTTAAATTGTGTCAATACCATAATATGGCTTTTTCCATGGTGGGGCTGTAATTCTACAATGTATCTTATAATGTATCCTATCATATAGCCAATCTTGATTTTGTTCCATATTAAATACAAAAGTACGTTTCGTCAACATCACTTGATGCAAAAACAGGAATGCCATCGTTGGAAATAAAAATCTGGTAATGTGGCTTGTTCCTCTGGAAGAGTGGAGACAATTGGAAACACCAGTCTGGGTGTGCAACATGAATGATGCAAGGGAGGGTTTGTCAGAGGACACAAAACATTTCTTTACATCACTGGCTGCAGTGATGGTAAGTTTGTCTCACTAGTGAGCAAATGAAAGTTGCACTGTGGCAACATAATACCTGAACTGGTCTGAAGTGAGGATGTTGGATATGCCAGCAGCTATATATATATGTATATATTTATTTTATTTTTTACCCCTCTGATGTATGAAGCCATGTCCAGCTCAGAGTAATGCTTCTCCAGGGCCTGGCTGGCAAGCTCCACGGCGTCATGCTGCATCTTCTCCGACATGTCAGTCTTTTCGATCACTGACTCTCTTTCAGGCATGGTTGCCCTGGGAAACCGAAACACAGCAGAGGATTTATCATCACAGACCAAACGACTTTAGACCCCGAGGATCCCAGCAGTTCTCATCATCCATCCATCATCTACCGCTTTATCCATTTGAGGGTCGGGGGGGGAGGTCTCCAATTGTGAGTCTCCAATAAACCTAACCCCTATCTGCATGTCTTTGGACTGTGGGAGGAAGTCGGACAACCAGGAGAGAACCCACGCATACACGGGCAGAACATGCAAACTCCACACAGGAAAGCCCTGGTTGGTTCGAACTGGGATTTGAACCCAGAACATACTTGCTGTGAGGCGACAGCGCTTACAACTACACCACCGTGAAAGGGTCTAATCAGCGATTAATTTGGAAAAACAGCTAGTGACGAAGTTATTATATAACAACTGACAATATTTTAACTTGCCATTTCAAAACAACTTCCATCAGCAGCAAGCTCACTGCGTAGATTCAACAGATACGCAAGGCATTGGAGATTATCGTCAGATTTTAACAAGGTTTTCACAAGAAGCTTATACAATATAAGGCTGCAAAATAACCACGTTGCTGCATTTGCCTAATGATAGAAAGCAGCGGGGGAAAAAACATGCCACCACTACTTCGACATGCAGATCAAAAATAAACACCCCATTCTCAAAATAATATAATGTTTGACATAAATGATCTGAAGTATGGCTCACAGGAGGTTTTGCACATCGCCACATGCATACTGAGCTACGGTGAGCTGTTTATTTGCTAAGCGTTATCTAGCTGCTCATTCATCAACCAAAAGGAAAAATGCACGTGTAAACATATATGTTGCCTTTTCGACAACGTTTAAAAGAGAATTAACCCACACATCGTATCATTTTACACGAGCAAAATTCTTATAGTTACCCTCAAGTCTCCCGCCTTTTTTTGTTAAGAGATGATGATCCTGAGAAATTGTGCACGAACTGTGTGCTGGTCAAGTAACTCAGTGCTTCGCCTCAGTGTCTGCTATAATTCAGAAGATGGGATTCTGAGAGGATTTACTTGTATGCGATGAGATCACAGTGTGCGCGGCTTTGATCCTTTCATCATTGCATCAGCAGGGATTGTGTGGTAGGATTTCAATTAAAGATTATCAAGAGTTGGAATGAACATTAGAATGATGCAACATAATATGACAGTTACTCACTGACAAACAAGCATTGGGTGTACAAGAAGGGCATAAACAACACACCAGCAAGTAAAATGCACACAGCTGTAGTGTGCAGAATGCTGTAACACAACTCAGAAAACATTCTATTCCTTTACCCCAGCCATTTATTTTTACTCATAAACAAAAAAGTTGGAACAACACACTTTAACATGGTTTCCTCTTAAATACTTTAGAAACTTTTTGCATTCACCTACAAAAAACTGACTTAAAAGTCCTATTTCTAACATTTAGGTTTTGTAAAAATCTGTATCACAAGTTTGACTGTAGCAATACTCCAGTTACCCATCATGCCTCACATTAAATCATTTTCACACAAACAAGATTCAAGTCTCTCTGTAACAATTTCATACATTAATCAAAAACTGAGAAAAATATTTCTTTTCATTTGTCCAAAATGAGTGTCTATACTGAGAAATGGAGACAATTGTCCACAAATGTTTGCAGTACTTATGATATATTAAGTATATTGCTGCCTCGTTTGCATGTGTAACAACTACACATTAAAATGCCTTTACACAACTCAGCCAAAGTATTAAATTGTCATGTTTGTGGTAGTGACAGTGGTCCTCACTGTTTATGATGGATGAGTAACAACTGCATCAGAATCCAGTCGTAAATGAGACTGATCCTCTCAGGTTATGTTGGAACCTTTCTATGGAATATCAAGTGTGGTAAATAACAATAATAATGATAATTATTAATATCATTATTATTGTTGAGCATAATTGTAAAATTTGCTTAAAAATGTTGAGCACAAAAGCTTTCATACATGACCATGGAGACTAAAATCTAAGGTAAAAAAAGTTAAGTTAAATGTTAAGTTTAAAATGTCATCAATAGGGTTGATTGAAACCCAAGATAGAAAAGAAATGTCCAAAACAAATAGTAATTAAATTTACTTTCACAGTTGTTTTCTTTTCAATTACACAGTTGAATGATGTAACAAAGACTAACCACACATTTGTACTCAAGCTTCTGATCTTTTTTGCAGGACATTTGGAGCCTTAACGACAGATGTAATAGCAACTTCACTCGCTGCGCTCCTTTGGCTCTCGATATTTGTAGTGGATGTATTCAAAGATGTCTCTCTCACTATCCACCAGAAGAGGCTCCCCTGCCACACCTACAAAAGATCCACAAAGCAAAACAGCTGCTATCAAAAGCTGAAAGCATGTATAGTTGGTAACTGATGACTGAAGCAAAACTATGCATTAACAGAGTTCAGATGGTTCGTGTCATATTTGACTGAGACTCACCGGTGACCCCAACTGGTCGGATGGTATACTCATTAAGCGTGAAGCCCTTCTCAAGAGCATGAGTTCTCATATTCTTATTGAAGATATCACTTCCAGTGAAATACAGGACTCCACAGTAGTACTGGTCCTTAGGAATTAACCTTTGAGAAAATGGCAAAACGATAGTTAGAGAGCATGCACAAACAGCTGATTAGAGGAGGAAACAGTAACAAAGTTATTTTCTGTTTTCTGAAAAAAGGATAATTAATCCATTCCCACTGACTTAGTCCATATTTTTCTGTATAAATATATTCGTAAAATACCTAAATTGGAAACATTGAGAGCAATATAAAGCAGGGCACCTAATATCAATACGCCTGTGAAGGTATTCTTCCTCATCGTCATCGCTCTGCTGCAGTTGGCAGACTCCCTAGGAACACAAGATCCAGAACAGTATGATCTCAGTCATGTGCATCATGGGTTGGGTATAGTTACTGTACCAACTGTGTTACCAATCTTATCACACACAGAGTTGAGCACATGAGACTAAATAAGCACGGGCCTCACCATGAACTTGGTGTCTCCTTTGGACAGAGTGTCAGTCACAAACCCAATGGACACCAAATGTTCGACGACGGCATTGAGCAGCTTTGGCTGGAAAAGAAAAAATGGAACAGAAGAAATGAGAAAAAGATAAAAAACTGCAATTCAAGGCAACAGGCAACAGTGAGCTGAAATAGAGAAGAGCATTACCTGCTTCTCAGTCTCAGAGGTGTAGTCTGGGTGGGTCAGCAAAATATCAATATCACCACTCGATGCAGCGCCTGGAAATTATGAATGTGTGAATAAATATATAAGTGAGCTCCTATCATACTGACTGAACATCAGCTGTAATAACCCTCAAAGAAAACATTTACCTCTCCTGTAACTTCCACAAATTGTTCCAATATATTCTTCATCAATTTTCCCCAACTCTCCAAGAATCAGCGTCTAAAAAAATACACAACTTTTAGATTAGGAAAATCTCAATAAAACTCATCGCATGATCACAGAACAATATAAATGCTTGTTCACCTCCATCTTTTCCATTTCAGCACGTGGGATCCTTTTCTCAAACTCTTCAAAGTACCTGAAATAATCCATGAAACCCAGCTCATGCATCAATAGAGGAATAGTTTAATATTCAAACATGTTTTGTTTTAATGCTGATGAAATCCACATTCTAAGAGCACTGAGCCAAACTTACTTGAGTCCAATCTGTTGATGATGGTTTAGTTTGTGTTCTATCTTTTTCAGATCTAAAAAAAAAATAACAAAGAACATTGGTCATTTCAAAATGTCATAGCTAAATCTGAATATTTGAGCATAGTGTGTCAAATAAAATGAAAAGTCAACGAGAAAAAAAATAAGATTGATAAAATAATTGAACAATTGTAATGCAAACAAACCGTCTAATGTCTTCACCCCTTCTTCAAAAAACTTCCTGGCAGCAGCAGGGCTAAAGTCAAGACACAAAAGAAGCACTTTTTTTTAATTAAAGGAAGCACATATGGGAAATGTACATGAAAAATAAATCTAAAGTAATTGCTGTGTCCCTCTGGCAACTGAGTTTGGAACCCAGTGGATTTTAATTAATCATGATACACTCTGAATATCCATAAAAAAAAACAATTTGGATAAGTAACATACCCAATTCCGGTAACTCTGGTGAGGAAATTGATGGAAGAGCTGGTGTCATCATTTCGGATCTAGACAAAAATACAAAAGTAGGACATGAGCCTATCATCAAACAAATATACTGTATGTCATCAATCAAGTATCCCCCACGCCCTCAGGCTCACCTTTTCCAGTTTCCGTAGTTTGCCAGTTTGCAAGAACTCGTCAATCTTTTCTGCTATTTTAGCTCCAACACCATCCTGTTGAAATGTGAAAACAAACAAAGAGGTTGCCGAGGAGTGGGATCTGCAGTGGTTGTGTAAGATGTCTAGAGTAGCTTTTGACAAAGATTTTCCGGCTACAGAAACAGGCATCACACAACACACAAACCACAGCAACATGAGTACATAAGTGTTAAGTTCCAAACACCAGTCAACTGAAATGAGCTGTCTCAAAGCTGTAAAGATCAAGTCATCTATCTCGGTTAAAATTGGGAAATCTATTTTTCAATGCACATACCAGTTTCTTGGCCTCTTCACCACTTTTGATCTTCTGAGGGTATTTAGCAATGGTAGATGCTGCTTTCCTAGACACAGAGCACACAACCATTGCTTATTCATTCATTCATTCATCGTCTACCGCTTTATCCATTTAAGGGTCGCGGGGGGTCGCTGGAGCCAATCCCAGCTAACATTGGGCGAGAGGCGGGGTACACCCTGGACAGGTCGCCAGCCTATCAGACCATTGCTTATGGAATAGCAAAACAACACAGTGATAAAAAGCTTTGACTCCATTTTTGCTGGCACAAGGATAATAACCTAACCCAAAATCAGCCATAAGTTTAACGATTCCTGCCCCCTCTCAGTATTTGCAGTCATTATTACATTATACACACATAAAGATTATTAAATAAATCAAGCAAACTAATGCAGCTCAGTACGACAGCCATACTACAAATCATATTTTCATGAAGCGTATATTGTTCAGTATCTTTTGAAGCCATTTTAAGGAGGTGTTCATTCAATGTGATGGTTATTTTTCAGGCTGTTACCGGGCAGTTGTACGACACTGCAGTAGTTTTAGCTCTGTGTCAAAAAAACACAACAACCTACAACTGCGATGCTTTTCTGCACATTACACCACCACTAGATGGATTTGGTTTCAGAAGAATCACAACAAAGAGCCTTCAGAGCTTACTTACCTGTACGCATTGTACTTGTGTATTGCCCTGTTGACATTTTTCTCGTAATTGGCCAGCTCTGCAAAAAAGACGTAAAAACACTGCATTCAATGATTCGTATTTCCCCTCATACTCGTGTGGTTTATTTTTAGGGAAGGCATTTAAATGACGAGACAGTCGTCTTTAGCGTCTCGGATTCTAAGCAAACCAGGATTAATAACGAATAAAAACGACAAGAGTATCAATAAGAAAGGTTTGACACATGCAGGATACCTATGCAGAGGTGGGCTTTTTTCAAAGAGCTATTTTTATTTCAAAACAGAGCGCATCTATCATGCTAGCTACTGTTAGCTGAGAGCAACCGGCTAACTCCTCTCAACGTACCCACAAGGAAGTCTGTTATTCCCTCGTTGAGGGATTCCTGCGGCGCCTTCCTCTTGCTCATGGTGGATTTCACAACCCCGTTAAATGTCCTTTTGGAATTTACAGATGCAAGGTGCACATGCAAACTACAGTTAAGAGCTGTGTTTAATCTTGGTTAGCCTTTAGCACATTCGCTAGCCCTCACTGAACAATGACCGACAGACGCAGCTGAAGGGGGTGGGACATGCGCAGTACGTCATAGATTCTCAAAGAGGTGATGACGTTCTTCTTTTTCTTCTTCTTCTTCTTCTTCTTCTTCTTCTTCTTCTTCTTCTTCTTCTTCTTCTTCTTCTTCTTCTTCTCGTTTCGCTGGCGAGTCGCCCCCATGTGGCCCATTATCACCACCTACTGACGTAATTAGGAATTACCTATATCCGTGCGAGGAAGCGCTGTATTTTGTAGATTGATTAATACACATTTTTAAAACAGACTTTTCGGAGTATAAATTTGCAAAAATAGTTTTCAGGTCAATGTGTTTGAGTCCTCCAAAGTTCCAGTACCTTCCTTAATCACTGTCTCTCATTTGTGTGCACTGTTTCCATTTGATTGCAGAGATCTCAGCAGGGCTGGACTGGGACCAACAAATCCACCCGTTACTTTAGTTACTTTAGTTACTTTAGTTACTTTCGATGCTTTGGTTGCTTTTCATTACTTTATTTACCTTTGGTTACTTTTCATTACTTTAGTCATAGTGCCCATATCGCTCATATAATATGGTGTTTGATTCATTACATCTGCTTTTTTTTTTCAAGTATTGTAAGTTTTTAATTCAATAAAAAAACATTTTTACACAAAAAACAAATCATATTTTAGTAAATTATACTTTTTTCTTCCCAAGATAAAACTGCATGTGATTCAATGGCCTGAATATGATATTCAGTAATCTCAGTGCTTGACCTCGTGTAGTAACCAATCCATTTATATAACAGCATTTCAATTTACAAAATCAAACAGTTTTAAAATGTTAAATAATCCATTACATGCCTCAGTGTTATGTTACATAATGCATCTACAAATGAAAATTAATCTCGATATAGCAGTGGATTTACAGGGCCGTCGCCTCCTCTCTCCTCCTCTTCCTCCCCATGTGTTAAGAATCTATTTTAACAAAAACTTTGTCCCTAGAGAATATTTTAATGGCCTCCTCGACTTCAGAAAGCCTACAATCAAGTTGGGCACGTCGCGAGCGAAAACTCAGATTGTCAGCTCTGAGGGGAAGTGACAGGAGCTCGGTCACCAGGGAGCGATGGGCTGAGGAAAAAAATCAACACCAGAGTTAGACTGGCATATATTCACTGCACATTCATTACTTCAAGTCAGTGTTGTCATCCTGAATGTAGAGGACAGAGATAAAGAGCAACGGAGGCCTACTCTCTTTGAGGGACTTCAGCGTCTCCTGTCTCTCACTCTCAGGCATCAGGGTGTGACCGGCTGGGACTGTGGGATCAGGTGCGTTCCTCCTCCTTTCCTCTGCCTCTTTATGCCATTGTGCCTTCCTCTCCTCTAGACTGTGTGTGATTAAAACGCAAACAGAGCAAGTAATGACATGAGCAACAGAAGTGAAAGAATGTGGAAAAAAATATAATGTAAATTATGAATGAAAGATATAAGATATGGCATAGGAGTACTCACTACTGAGGAACCTGTCCCTTGACTGCACTGGGCACAGGCTTATCTCTTAGGTTTGTCAGTGACTGAGACCGACGCAGCACAGTTTTTCCTGCAGCCCGGGCATTGTGTTTTATGAAGTCAATGGTCTGACCTTGTACCTCTAACTGTATCTGCAATGTATGGAATTAAAACAAAAATAAAATAAATATTGAAGATTCACTTCAAAGCAAGCAAAATTCAAGAGCACAAGACAATAATTGCAAGTCTTCCTCTTCTCTTGTCTTCGCTCTTCTGACAGAAATCAATACACTTATACCTCTTATTGTCTGATCATGTGTGTGTATCAACAAGTTATTGGCAATTCTCACGTTCAGATCCCGGTCACGTGCAGAGTTACAAGACGCAGGGCGTTGCAAAGCTACAGGCGACGTTTTTGAGCGTGGTCTGGCCGGGGCATTAAATCCACCATTGGAGTGGGCCTTCAGAAAATGCTGACACTGTGTTTTAACAGTTGGACAAGAAACCTGTGTGAAAGAGACTGGATTAAAAGCGATCCAGGGAAAGCGTTCATAACTCAATGACTTAACATCTCAGGACGCGCTTCATACCTGTAGCTGGGCCGTGACCCTGGATGGGACATTCTCATATTTGGAGGAGGTCCAAAGAGCTTTGACAGGAGCCGCACGAGACTCTGCTCTCTCAGCCTCCTGCTCTTTGCAGCGTCTTTGGATCTCCCGGAGACGACGCACATTCTCTTTACCAAAGTCATATACTTCCTGTTCTAAACGGCCAAATAACAAACGTTGTCTCAATTAGTTTTCAATTTTCTCTGAAATAGGAATAAGAAGAAACTCTGGTGCTGCCATCCTTCAAGACAAAACCAGCTTCTCCTATTTTTGGAAAGCAGACAATCTGAAAAATGAATTGCACTCACTCCGCATGGGAACAGGGGTAATTGAAACACCATCTAGTCTGAGTAGTTCCCCCACTACCCCTCTTTGTCCTCGTTCCAGAATATGGGTGGCATTGGGCCCAACACGGGGAGGACGTGCTGGGGTACGAGCGCTGTAGCAGCCGGGGTACAACGCAGGATCTGGAGCAGGTGGCCCTGAGAGCAGGGCAAACATCCCATCATGGTTTCCCTCTAAACGTCCACGAGCTGTAGGAGGTGAATAAAGTAAATAATGTTAAACAGACACCAATAGTCTTGTTGCTGCAGTATTTAATAAAAAGAGATGGAAATCTCAAGTTTGTAGGTATACATTTTTACTACACATTGCATACACAATAAAACCTGTTTCAAAGGGGGTTTCAGCATAACATAACCCTATGGCTGCATCTAACCTGAAGCAGGTCGTGTGTAGTACTGAGGAAACAGAGAAGGATCCGGGGGGATTGGCCCAGATATTGACGAAGGCCCCTCACACATTGGAAGCTGTGGGTTGTAAAAATAAAGGAAGAGAAATTCAAACAGGAACCCAGATTTTTTCACAGGGCTATTAGTCATGTCATTAAATGAAAAGTGGTTAGCTTGTTCTTTAATTCATTGAGTAAACCCCTACAGTCATGCAGTTGTCAAAATGTCATGCTTAAAGGAGGATTTACCAACAACCTGGCAACCATTGGATGTGTTTATGAATGACTCATATGACAGATCTATAAAGAATTAGTGATGATCAAATTATTAACTTCTTAATCGTTTCCTTATCAGAGAGTGGCACCAAAAGGGACTACATCAACAATTCTCATACCACCTGCTGCAGGTCCATTATTTACATAATCCAGGAAGTGGTAGCAACTTTTCTAGCACCACATTGCAGGGCTTCGCTTTTACTTTATGTTTATATCAGAAGTTGCTTTTTGTTTATTTTTGTCATGTCTGTAGTCAGTAATGTGTGGTGGCTTAATTGTAGCTATACTGTTAACAGCTGGATGAAACAAATGAATGAACAAATCCATCAGCCATTGTTTGGAACACAGCTGTGACAGTCTCGGTTCATTAGCCACCTAGCATTGCCTTTAACAATAGCTACTGTTAATTAGCTTGTACAGTTAATAGCTAATCAACACAGGCTCTGTCGATTCCTGTTCGGTATATTCGACACACATGACACACACCCGTGCATTAAACGGAAAACATTGGCGCTAGCTCACGTCGAGCAACAACTGTAACCGAATAAGGTAAATCAATGGAAGTCGTTTACCTTTAATGTCGTTGTGTGCGTTTGTTTATCCGTTGAGGATTTTGTTCACGCGCGCCGATGACGCTGAGGTCTCAACACTTGTTTCAGGAGTCCTCTCCATGGCAACGGGGCAGCCGCACATAGAAATAGACACGCCAGAGAGGCAAGGTATGTACAAAAAAAAGTGTGTTGATGGAAACTATTTCGCAATCACGGCTGGTGTTAAAGTTGTCTCGCCTTGTGGCGAAACTGACTGTTGACAATAATAACGATGATAGTAATAATACTTACGCCTAAAATATATAACTCACCCCCTACGATTAAATGTGTCCCGAACCTGTGTTTACCTGCATTTCCCTGGCTTTGTATATACTGTACATGCTATGCTTTGCACCAGTTTTCAGTTCTAGCAGGTCTATTTCTATATTACTACGGCATTTTTTATTCCTGAGCGTTGCCTTCCAGGCTGTCTACAGATGCCCCTCTTACTTCACTACGACTGCAACTCCAAAGCTCCAACTATGACCTTACGTATAACCACTACCTACTATGATACTTTTCAATTAGTAAAACCCCATGACTGCAGGAGCGAGCAGAGTAACGTCTTCCTGACAGGCCAACCTCAGGACATAAAATACCTCTGTTTTGTCATCGAAGTCACTGCCCTCTAGCGGCGGAAGAGCCTCAGTACACCAAAACAAATGCGGAGTTTTTTTACACAAACACTCACTGTTGTTTCACACCCGCAGTGTTTTTAGAATAATCTAAATATTCTATATGATAAAAGTCTACCATTGTCTGCAACGCAAGCCTCATAATTATTTGTGTTGTTGTAGTCCATGATCTCATTTGAATTTATCAAAAAAAAATACACAAAGTATATTTATATATAGTTTAACCACAGTTTACGAACAATCTACACAGGCCTCATTCTTAGTAGTGTTATTATTATTATTATTATTATTTTATTTCAATGACTGACACTGCGGCCCCGCCCTCGACCGGAGGTCTGACTTGCGCCTGCCCAGTCCGTGTCTCCGCTTTCTCCTTCACAGTGCCCCGTTGCACCGAGCTCTGCGCACTTTGACCGTAAACAAAAGGTAAGGAACGACCGACCCTCGTAAATTGGGATTTCCAATTAGTTTTTAGTTCTTCGTCGGTTTATCGGCACGACGCTTTAGCCCTTGACAACAGTCGTGTCCCTGTCAGGGATACATGAGTCACACGTCAGAGGGGGAGGGAGAGCAGCAGGCCGGTTTGCCAGGGTTTCATTGCCAGTTCGGGCCTGTATGACATTCACCACTGTAAACTGTAAAAAAAAGAGGAAAAACTAATGTTACTTATGTAAGTTTTACTTTCCATAATTTATTTTGCTATTAGTGATTGGGGAAATGGGAGCACATGCCATGCAAATTTGCATTTTTTGACATTGTGCTGCGATGTAAATTCCTCACAAATAGAGATTGCATGTGAAGAAAAGTCGGTGTTGCACAACTTGTAGCCATGCACACAATGGACATATACGAATAAAGGCGTCGCACACTTATGGGAGCAACTTCATGGCAACAAAAAAAAAAAAAAACACCTTATCAGCCGTTTGTCAAGAAGCACAAGGGTCGTTATCTGTTGGCACTGTCGCCCTTGCTTTATTATATTTGACACGGAGTCGTAGTGGTAGACACTGAATGTCTGTTAGGCTAATAAAACAGCCAAGGTTAACCTGGAGGAAAAGGTGAATGTGAAAGCGTTGTTGTTTTTATCTGTTTAAAATCCAAAGACATTCGCCATCCACAGTTCTGAATCCAGGCCTGTCGATCATTCAGACTCAGCCTCATGACTGTAAAAAACTCAATTATCATTAATAACAATACAGGCGGATGCAAATGACTCAAGTCTGATGACAGTAGTCTGTCTGTTGTTATTATACACTTTGAAGTCCACTGGAAGTGTCTGTCTCTCTCTGTGTCTGATTGGTGCATTATATATGATGCACATTTATCGCAACATCATGTGCTTTACATTCAGGCTATAAATTGTCTTGGTGTAACTCGACTGCTCTTGAACTTATCTCACAGCCACACATTCCTCCTGCACTTGCCTTGGTTTCATGTTATCAAGCAGGTCAGAGAGGGTGTTGGGTAACTGCCTGTTTACACGGTTTAATCGTTTTTTTTTCTTGTCCATTATCAAAGAGGGTCTATTATTATAGGTCTTCATTTGGACTGAACAAGTAATTCAATTATCATCCGAACCACAGGAGGTGCAGTTTTTTGATAAAGGTAAAAATGTAGACAGGAAGCAGAGAGGGGCTCCTTGCAAAAGGGAACATGATTCTCTGACCCAACAAAAATTGCAAAAATTATCATTTGTATGTGTATTTTTTTATCCATCGGAGAAAATTAAACACAAATATTACCATTCTCACTGAAATTGTGATCCATAGCAATCAGATATTCATCATAAATGATCATAATGTGATTTATTTATTTATTTTTTGCATATAATCCAGCCCCAGTATTCATATTAAACTGCTATTGTATTTTGTATAATTTTTGCTGGAATTGGTAGTCATTTAAATGATTAGAGAAATTTATGACCAGTGCCAATTTTCGTGATTGATTGTGCATTTATTATTATCATTAAGACAGTAAAAACATCAAACACACTACCTTCACTTTTACAAATACAAGAGATAGGACCCATGCTGTCTAATGTAAGAGCATATGTCTAATATATGAATTGAAAATAAGACATTTCATCTGTCCTTTATGAACCAAGATGTTGAACTTTTTTGTGATATTTTAAGACTAAAATGAACAATTAATTGGAAAAAAAATTCATACTGTGTATTTAAAAAAGAAGAAGATAGTGTTTTGAAAATACAATTTGACATTTTGATTGTTGGCAACCACGACCACCATTATTGTTTGTATGGTGGTAGTTTTACTTTCACACCCCTCCCCTGATTCTATGTGACACTTCGACCTCTGCGTTCAGTCAAGGTTGTCGTCTGGTTGCAGCTCATGAAAGCGTTCAGATGAGCGGCAAGAGGGTGTTTGTATTTTGCAGACTACAATACAGACAAATACACCGATGTTCGTTGGGGTTTTAACAGGCTGAACTTGGATTAGGACACATGTTGAAACCCTAGTCACATGTGGTGTAGTGTCAGGTTCACCTGGGCTAAATATAGAGCCGAGTGTTCAGGCTGAGGGATGAAGGCTCGGAGGGAAGGTGTCAAAAATGGACCTTGTGCCGAAGGAGGTGAGAGGGTAGAGACTTGAGAAGGAGCGTGTCTGTCGGGCGAAATGACAAGGACAGTCAAGGGCGGGTCTCAAGGTGATTTCGCATTCCATGATCAAGCCACACCTACACAGTCCTTAAGAAGCAGATTAGCTGAGTTTTTGCTATTCTTATGTTGTTATTGGTTCTTTCTGCTGTTGTTTTTACCAGCAACAGGCGGCGATTTTCATTGAAAGAGATCCAATATCCCACTGTACTATACCTGCTCATAAGGATGTTTCCGAACTTTTCTTTTTTAGTCTTGAATATTTAAAGTTATGAAGAAACACCTGTGATTTGAAACTACAAAATTTCCAGGGCACTAAAAACACTTCACCACCTCTGAATGTGGAAAAGTCAAATCCAATCTGCTCATTTAGCCCATGACGTGACGTGCGAGAGGTGAATGACATTGTGATGTCACATTACACTTTAACGTGCCGTACCGCCGGTGGACAGATGAGGCTGATGACAGATGACGGATTTATGATGTGTTGTGCTTATTCTGCACTTGAATATGGGAAAAGAGCACAGTGAGCAGTAAGTAAGGGATTCTATACTTCACCAGCTCATCATTTTGTACCCTTCATATGGCTTATCATTATTATATACTGATAAAAATGTTGTCTTATTGGTGCCATACGAGGACTATAGACAGTTCTTATCCTGTTCAAATACGGTGTACAAAGTACAAGTGTTCCTCGTCTGCTGAGTGACCTATACATACACTGTACAGTGTGATGCAATACTTATAGCCAGGTCTCTGCATAGAAAGGAGACCTCTGAGGTCAGACTGTTTCACAGCCACTCTCCGACAAGCACTCATACTCATATGTACTGTGCGCTGTTGCCGTCAAAACGGTGCAGGACTATTTGTCAAAGTTTATTATTGTCCCTCCTTGTCCCTCCCCTCGACTGAAGAGACATGGCTGAGAAAGACGTGGGGAGTGCGGTGCAGCAGGACAAGACAGGAAAAGGCGAACAGGCAGTGAACAAAGGCGACTGTGTGAAATGTCACCACCACGCACCCAAAGGGCTTGGTGAGTGTGTGTGTGTGTGTGTGTGTGTGCGTGTGTGTGTGTGTGTGTGTGGAGAGAGTTTGCGTATCATCAGGGTCCGTGGATTGCACTTTGGTAACACTAGAGACCTCACCTGGTAGAGGCTGCATTACTCTAAGCAATGACTGTTCTCCATCCTTTGCAGAGAACATGTGACAGAGGGGATTTACAGTGTGTGTGTGTGTGTGTGTGTGTGTGTGTGTGTGTGTGTGTGTGTGTGTGTGTGTGTGTGTGTGTGTGTGTGTGTGTGTGTGTGTGTGTGTGTGTGTGTGTGTGTGTGTGTGTGTGTGTGTGTGTGTGTGTATGGTTGGGGGAAATCACAAGAAGGAGGGCAAGCCTGTGGTAGAACATGAATCCATGTTTAGGTTGTAAGTAAATGCAGGATATTGTAAATGCTCCTGCAAAGTCACCCTGTCACACACGCGGACCCAGGGGACCCTGATGACCGACTGAAGCACCGCGGTGCAGTGCAGTGGTCTGCAGGACTCGTAGCTGCTGACTAACCAAACCTGCTCCTGCTTACGTTTTCTCTACTGCATTGGCTTGCACATTGTTTCTTCACACATCATACACATCTTGTCCCCTTTCACAAGTGAAGCAGAAAGAGGAGGTTACTAATATTGAAATACAGTAGTGCAGCATGTTTTCTCTATTGGACGTCTCTGTGGTCTTTTACTGTATTTGCTCTGTCACATCTCTAGCCCCTCCCTCCATGAGAACGAGTCCCATTATTCTAACAATCTCTGCTGCCTGCTAATGGCCTGTGGCCAGGCAATCGATAGGTTTCACATGGAAGATGGAGGGGGAGGAGAGAAGCTGGATGTCGCTAGCACCCAGATAGGTCCTCCCCCGACAGCGAGGGTTTCCCAACTGAGGCAAATACTTATACTCATGAATGCTTATTACTATCTGCAGTGCTTTCTCTGCGGGGGAATACAACTGTGTATGCCCTCAGAAGTGTGGCCCGAGTTGCACTGTGTAACTTCCACCAAGGTGCAAACGGAAAACTCTTCACAAGATGTATCTCAGCTTGCAATTGCAGCACTTGCTATAGCATTTTGATTCAAAGCGGCACTCCATCGATCAGTTTAGTCACGATGGGGAGCACTACTCTGTCTATGATAACTCCAATATCCATATCTCAATTGCAGGGTTGTCTCAGTTCAGACTAAAGAGGGAGAAAAACAATCAGGACATTTCAGTCTCTCCTGCAAAACATTTAGACCACCCAAGCCCTGCAACTTGATGGAGGTGCACTACTAAATTGCTGGAGTATCCCTCTGACTATGCAGCAGTCAGGTCAATGCAGTGATATGCGTATTTGTACGTGTTACGTTGTTGTGAATAAAAAGAAAAACTCAACGGTAAGAACATGTTTTGTTTCCTCAGGCACAATGGCTGTCCCTCCTGCATACGCTGACTTGGGGAAATCTGCCAAAGACATCTTCAACAAGGGCTACGGTAACTTCAACATATTCGCAAAACTCTTAACTTGTAACTGTTCTGAATGAAGCCGTGCGGAAACAGGACTGATATCAGAGAAGACCTTGTTTGCGCCGTCACTTCAAATGCAAGCAGCTGTTGCAGAGCCATGCTGTGCAGGGCAAGTTTGGAAGTTATTTCTTTCATCCATCCATCCATCCTTTCTTTTTCTTTTTTTTCCCCAGGGTATGGAGTTCTGAAGCTGGATGTCAAGACCAAGTCCCAGAGTGGTGTTGTAAGTACTATGTCTGTCTCTGTAAGCCTGATGTGTTTATATTTCCTGTTTAGGCCTTTCTCCCAGTGTTCCACGGGGAGCGATCACATGGCCGACTCGCGGACTTGCAGCAGTTCACGTCGGTGTGTTTGATGCCCGATGTACTCGGTCTTGCATGAGTAACACTGTCTGCCCCACAAGCAGCCTCCCAACTCTTGTTTCTCAACCAACATGTCGTATCATGACGGGGATAAAAGAAATGTTTAGTTAGCTCCAGACACACTGTGTGTGTGTTCTGCTATGAACCTGTTGCCATGGTAAAACCTTAATGAGCACTGGCATGTAGTTTCCCACGTCGCAAAACTCAAACCTCAATTAAATAAACGCTGTGCCTGTTTTCACTCTGTGTTTCAAACTCAAACAAGTTTCCGCTTTCTGTCGCGTCGCATTCCATTTTCCCCGCTGAGCGGATAAATTATTGCATGTGAACTCTCCGACGCTCTTTTATCTAACTTTTCTCCATTTTCTCTTTTTTCTGCTTCCTCTTTGGATGTCCCTGTCAGATGGTAAGAGAGAGTGTGTGTGCATAAGTAATGGTAAAACACAGTGGTACCGTTTATATGTTTGTGTGCAGGCTTACTGCCGAGAGTCTCTTTGCAGAGTTGTAGTTCCTTACCCCCAAACCGCTGCAGCCGTAACAGCACTGATCCTCAACTGCAATCACGACCTGCCTCTCCCTCAGTCCTGGCTATATTTCAAATTTTCCTTCTCAACTCATTTCTCCATCTTGAATAAATAACCAGCCATACAAACCTGAGAAGGATTGTGTGGCAGGGGAAAAGCAGAAAAACAATGCTTGTTTTCCCTGTCTGTTTCTTTCTTCTTCTTCTCTCTCCCTGAATGCTGTTTTCTCCCTTTTCTGCCTTAATAGCCGGGCTGTAATGTAGCAATGTGCCTTTCTGTGTTCCTTCCCATCCCATTTTCCATATCCAACCCCCTCCACCTCATTACTCCATCCCTCTTTGACCTGCAGGAGTTCGCCACCTCCGGTTCCAACAACACAGACACGGGGAAGTCGGGCGGTCACCTGGAGACCAAGTATAAGATCAAGGAGCTGGGCCTCAGCTTCAACCAGAAATGGAACACAGACAACACTCTGACCACAGAAATCACCATGGAGGACCAGGTGGGGTTAAACAAACAGGATAGTAGTCTGTTTTAATTACTTAAAAACATCCATATATATTTTCGTTTGATGAAATATTAGTTCATAGTCCGTTTGTCTCTCTGCAGCTGGCTCAGGGCTTGAAGCTCGCTCTGGACACATCATTTGTGCCAAACACTGGGTAAGAGCAGTCTTCTTCATGCTTAGTCGTTTTAAATGTCGTCAATACACTGACAGTAAAGTGATTCGATATGTATTAAACATATTAATTATGCTGTACCGCTTCCTAAATGACTTTCCCTTATTTTCGTCCCTTGTTATTTTCTCCTGTAGCAAGAAGAGCGCCAAACTGAAGACTGGCTACAAGCGTGAATATGTCAATGTGGGCTGTGACCTGGACTTCGACATGGCCGGTCCCACCGTGCACGCAGCTGCCGTGCTGGGCTACGAGGGCTGGCTCGCTGGCTACCAGTTGGCCTTTGACACTGCCAAATCTAAACTGACTCAGAACAACTTTGCCCTTGGATACAAGGCTGGCGACTTTCAGCTTCATACTAACGTGTGAGTCACTACATTACAGTAAAGAGAGACAGGAAATGGAATTCATGCACTGCATGAGGGAGAGGAGGCACTTGCTCAGGATTAAATTATCCACTGCTGCTAACTTTCACATTTTGTGTACGTGTTTTTGCTCTCGTATTCCAGCAATGATGGCACAGAGTTTGGTGGCTCCATTCACCAAAAGGTGAACAGCAACTTGGAGTCAGCGGTGCACCTGGCCTGGACAGCGGGCAGCAACAACACACGCTTTGGGATTGGGGCCAAATACCAACTGGAGAAGGACGCCACCCTATCTGTAAGAACTGACAAATGATAAAGAAAAATAAGCCATCATCTCACTCCCCCTGCAGTTGTTAACCTGAGGCTGGTTTACACATATATATGATAGAAATCATGTAACTACATCCCAGTCAGTCTCCTAATGCTGCGTTCATGGTCATCTCACATGTCCGTGTTTTTCCTCTCTCCTCACAGGCCAAAGTTAACAACGCCTGTCTTGTCGGAGTTGGATACACACAAACCCTCAGGCCAGGTAAGTTAACTGCCTTTTTCTCTAAACTAGTTTCAGAAGAGCATTGGCGTGGTTACTTCATACATTGTCGGACGCTCTTCCCCGCAGGAGTGAAGCTCACCCTCTCCGCTCTGATCGACGGAAAGAACGTGAACGGCGGTGGACACAAAGTGGGCATGGGTTTCGAGCTGGAGGCCTAAATATTCATGAGGAGGACGGGCAAGCAGAGAGAGAGAAAGAGAGAGGAGGCAACACAGGAGAAGACTAAAGAGTCCAAATGTGACAACACCACAATGTTGCTCTCAGTGACACACACACACACACACACACACACACACTCACAAACACACACTGCAGAGTCCTACACACATGCGTACATGAATACACACATTCTTTGGCCTTAACCCTGACACCCCAAGCAACCTCCAAGAACTCCAGTACTGTAATTTTTAAAGAAATCAAGCATCATTTTTTTTTTTTTTAAATGTTGCATCAATTACAGGTCCCACAACCAACTCTTGAGCACATATTATATATTTCATGAAAAACAACCATTCACTAAAACAATGTCCCACTTGTGACATGAAGCACCGTCTCATTTTGGCTGTGTGGTCAGGTGATTTTTTTGGTTCAGCTATATTCCGGGTTTTAAAGATAAACAAGATAATTAGAGGATGCTTGTTTTGGTATTTTGTGGTTTTGTTGCATGATGTTGAGGCTTAGTGAGAGGTGTTTGACTTCATTGTCACACTGGCAAGTCAAGTGACTTGCAGGAAACACACAGAGTGGATGGTCGTTCTCAGACTGCGTGGCCTAACTTTGATTTCACCATTAGACCTCAGTAACACAGTTATACACTATGAAACCTTCTGTTGCCGAAATATCAATTTTTCAGCTCCTCTTTGGTAAAAAGGTCCCTGAGCCTCTTTGTCTTGTCTCGTTCTGTGTCCTGTACCTTTTAATCCTTTACCACTACATTTCACTTTATCTGTGCTGTGCTTTTCATAGGAAAGTTTATCAACAGTTAGGACCTCAATCGAATTTTATTGAATTGACGGAATAAAGAATGTAAAACTTAACATTGATGAGTGTTGTTGTTTTTTAATTATTATTATTTTGGTAGACATGAAAGGGCAAAGGAAATAAAACTTGTACCTCATTCCCAGAAAAATGAAAATTAATAAAAGAAAACATCACTTTCAGAACAAGTAAACACTGTGTTCAAGATAAAAAAAATTAAATGAAAGAAATGTCAGACATAATTGTAACAGTAGGTACAGAAACAGACCTCAGTACATTACAGATACTTGAGAATGTAACACCGTCACTTTTCTATGATCTATTTACAGTATAAACTACAGCCAATAGTTAGGATTGAAATTGGCTTTCAAGCAAAGTACGAAAAAAATCACGATGCAGCTGTAAGACGTGTTGCAGTAGCAGTGGTATCTAAAATATGCAGATTAAAATATAATAAAGGTAAAGTGAGTTACCGCGATTAAATGCAGTTAATTTACTTACTGTTTTCTCTTTATTTTCTACAACAAATCTGACTTTTTTTTGCATTACCATTGTTTCAGCAAAACAAAGAAGTTTTTCAAATCATCATCACATCATAGTTTTGCAACTCTTGAAATTATTGCAGGGATAATAGACTGCACCATATCGTACAGTCATCCATGCACAATAGTACAATCTCCATGTAACTTATATTTATAAAAAAATATCAACATTAATATTCATTCACAAGATGTTCTGTCTTACTAAAATAGATTTGCAATAAAAAAATAATGGTCCATTAAGGAACACGTATAAAATCTGATAAACATTTCGGTGGTTCTTTAAAATATTACCGTAACATTTTTTTTAAAAATTGTGATAAATGTGCACACATCTTAAAATACAATCTGTATTTTTCAAATAAAGAAGTCCACCAAACATAGTGAATCAAATGTAACTAAAAATCTTTTCTAAACTATGACTCAAATATTACCTGTTACAAATCTGTAACACATTCATGAATCCATGTATTCTCACATGTATAGGATAAAAATTGTAACCCAGATACAAGCCTCTCCCAATACAGTGTGAAAATTCTAACATCTTAAATTCACTTCTGTAAGATCATCTGACAAATTCAGTGGAATAGTTAGAGGTGCAATTTTACCCCAACCTAGTAAATGTTTCTTTTCAAACTTAACAATAGCTAAATAAATAATAATTCTCTCATACGTTTCTCTAATATAAATCATTATGCCAGTAAGGTCTGGCTTCAATGCTCTGATTATTGGAAGTGAATAGATTTACCTACTCCCTAAATCCCATTAAGCAAACATGTGCAAGCAGCTGTTATATGACTCCGTTCACATTGACATATCAGCCGCTACTACATCACCATGTAGTGCAACATCCCATCCACACAGAGGCAGTACTGTACCACATGTAACCAATGAATGAAGCCGAATTCAGGAGAGGTCACTGGAGAAACTCTGGCCTCTGTGCAGCCACGTCCACTCCCTCAACATCTGGAGCAAAAAACAACAGATTTTTCACAGTCATAATTGAGAGAAAACCAATAAAAGCTGCTCGGCATTAAAAAACAAGACAATGATGGAAAGCCGAAGACGGGAGTAATGTGCGTATGTGGGACAGAGTATGTGAGCGGGGACGTACCTCCATACTGTTTTCTGATTCCTGGATGGTGTCGTGCAGCAAACTCTGGAGTCGACTCTCGAATGTCCTGCTCTGCTCCACGAGAGACTCATCACTGAAGACACACCCAGAGTTTGACTCGTGAATATGTTAGTTGAGGCTCCGATAAGAGCTTATATGTGTACAGGACATGCATTCGTGCCTTTCCAAAGGTTCTGGTTATGGCGTCTGTCTTTACACAAAAATGGTGAGTGTGTTAATCTTCAGTATTTTAAAGAAAAACTCACACAGCTGTGACTCACGCAGTTGACAAATGTGTTTATAAACAGAAAAAATTTAAAGAATTCACAAATATGATAAAAGTTGCGTATTTGTGTGGTCAAGTCAAGTCAAGTCAGGTTCATTTTCTCTCTTGATCTGCAAAAGATTAGTCTTGTATCCTGAATGGATGACGTCCCTTACTCTCCAGTGGATCTTACTGTATATGTGTGTGTGTGTGATTGTGTGTGTGTTAGTTCACTCACAGCTGCTGTAAACTTTGTCTGGGGGTCAAAAGAGGCGGCACTGATGAGGGGGTTCGTAATCCATCAGGACTCCCACTCACTGGGCTGCGAACTTTACTCTACACAAAAAAAAGTGTTTAGTTAATAGGGAATACGGCATCTGCTCATTGTGGAATTCACAGAGACAGGAAATTCTAATGGTTATGGTATTGTCTGAGCTTTCTTACATTTACATTTTTGACATTTAGACTATTTTAATGTAGAGGCGATTTTTTTTTAGAATGAATCACTGACTCAGTGGTGTTACTGACGTTATTGCCGGTTAGCTGGGAGTCTTGGCATACGCGTGTCCCCCGGATGTATCTGTTGCAATGATCCACTTCAGGCCCGTGACAACCACTGACACTGTATAAAAACTGTGTGACTCCACAGCTAGTCGAGCCTTCACACAGAACTCTGCACACTTTTTGACTGCCAGGAAAACGTAACCGGTGCGCTCTCTTAAAGCGAAGTAATGTAAATTTCTGCTCCATTACAATAAGCCTTTACTTGATCAGAAGTACACATAATAACTGTAAAAACTATAAGAAAAAACAACAAGACGGCTTTGCCTCATACAAGTGGGTTGGAGAAGATACAAATGAGAGTTTTCCTTGAGGATTGGGTAAATTCACCTGAAATGAAATAATTGCTGCTACTCTAGGATCATTACTCATGGATATACTCATATCCTAATATCCCAATATATGCAATTAACAGTAATCGCCCATAAAGGAGAGCAGCTCATGGGTCCTCACACAGGCAACTTTGAGCAGGTTCCACAGCTCCCTCTGCCGTTTCTCCTGCAGACTCATCAGGACTTGCTCGCTCTCGGCCATCTTCTGGACCACGCCCTCCACCTTCGGCAGCAGCTCCATCACGCGCTGACGACACACTGCTGTCTTACTGCAAAACACAGGCATAAATAATGGCTCCATACAGAAGAAGAAATCTACCTCTTTCTGCTGTTACTGTATTTTTTTTTCTATAATTCCTCATAGAAAAAGCCTTGTTTTGTGTGGTATGAGGATTGTCTTGAGTGTTTAGTAAAAAAAAGGGGAAAAAAGGAGGGTTTTGTGTATAAGTACCTGAGGTGTGTGTAGAAGTCTCTCAGTTTCTTCTCGTAGAACTGCACAGCCTGAACCACCAGGTGCACCAACTCCTGTCCGTTTCCAGGACACCTCTGGTCTGAGCAGATGGAGGGAAAAGGAAAGTCAGGAGAACTTTAAAAAAAAAGGGGGGTTATTTTCCCATCGACACACCGTAATGAGTCTTATGTAAGAAGTGAGCAGATGCGTGAAAAATCAACCAAACCTCTGGGTTTCTCTCTGAGTTTGCGGACTAGCTCCATGGCCTTTCCTTCCCTGAAGACCAAAGCGGGGACGTGAGGTCGAAGTTCACAAAGCAGTTCATTGTTTGTTGTTCCTTTTGCTTTTACAGTGAAGTTTGGTTCTGACTTACAGTGTGTCCAGGGCCTCTCCACTCCGCCACGGCTGCCTCTGCACATCCACTATGTCTGGCTGCAGCTGCATCATTTCTTCCTCCAGTTCGCTCACCCTGGCCTGGACACCCACACATGGGTTTTAGTCTTTTTAAAGCCCAAGTGAATACTCCGTAGACACACGCACGCACGCACGCACGCACGCACGCACGCACGCACGCACGCACGCACACATACACACACAAAACTCTACCTGACCACAGCCGACAGCAGTTTCCTCCATCTCCCTCCACACACAGAGGAGTTTCTCTGACGCTAGACATGTAAAAAAAACCATAATAAGTCGGTGGTAAACTGAATTATTATACACATTCACGTTCTACATGGGTAACAAGCAATAGACAACCAAATTACAATTAGAGGACAGTTTGAAAGGGAGTTTTAGCAGCTGTAATGTAACTTCCTACAATCTATCAACGTGACGTTTTTGTGATATAATACCGATCCCGGTGGCTGTCTGCTCCTGGTATTTGTCCATGTCTATGTGAAGGCTGGTGGTGAAGAAGTCCAGCTTGGCCATGAGCCTCTGGTGCATGGACACCATCTCATTCTTCTGTTTGGACAGTGACGAGTTGTGTCTCAGCAGGCTCATGCTGTAGGAATGAGGAGAAGAAAAAAAAGTCTTTGATTTATCAAAACAGATTATACATGAGCATGTTATGTTTGGGAGTTGTTTTGTGTGTCCTACATGGCAGCTTTCTGCCCCTGCTGCAGTCGTTGCCAGTCTTCCTTCAGGGAGCGGATGGTGTGCCATGCCTGGCTGCAAGTCCTCCTCAGAGGGCTGTAGGCCAGAAGGTGACAAGGATCGGCTTCTATGACACAAAGAAAGACACACACACACAAACATTACAGATATAAGCTGAAAAAGACAAACAAACGGATGTTTACCCGTAGCTTGTCTTCCTCAACTTAGTTTACTAACTAACAGTTTGTAGCAGTTTTTCCTCAGATCATTTTAGTTCAGGCAGATAATAAGGTCTTTGGTTTAATATAAAAACATATTGTTATACGGCTCATGTCACAACTGTCAATGATCTTAAGCAAGAATTCAGAGCTGTCAAATGTTAGTTTGGTCTTTGTATTAGTAGTGTGTGTGTGTGTGAGTGTGGTCAAACGATAGAATGTGTCCATATCCAAAACTTTTGTTTGTGTATTTAGTAAATTTATCACAAACACAATGCAAAACTTCCATCTACCACAGGAACCCTGAGAGAGCGTACTGTACATCTTAGTTGGACAACATAAAGAAATAACTGCTTTATGTTTTTTTAACACCACTATAGCATTCAACTGAAAAAAAACACCACAAAAGAATACGTCGCAGGCATTGTGCTTGTTTAATATCCTTAGTTGAGAAAAAACAAACTTACGGACAAAGCGGATGTTTTCTGGTAGAGTTCGAGGAGTGAACTGGGGCTCATAACTGCAAGAAGAGCGATCAAACAGGAAGACCAGGGGCGAGTCTGTCCGTCGCCCATCCAGTTCCTACAGATACAGAATATAATAATATTGTGAGTCTGCCCATTGTCACAATGTGTTGTTGAATATTGTGAACAGTGTTATGTTTGAAATTACCGTGTAATCTATGGCACACTGTGTGGCCAGTCCATTGGGCTCCAAGGCTAATCCCGCCTCCAGAAGCAGCTCCTGGTTGGCCGCAGGGATGTCAGTGTCTTTTTCTATTCTCAGCTGCAGGTCGGCCACAGTCTCGTCGTCAGAGACCGAGTATGACAGGATCTTGGCGGACATCATGTTCAGGACATGGACCAGCTGAGGGAAAACAAGAAGAACACATGAAGACAGAACAAGAAACGAGTTGGTCTGAGCAATAATTTTAAAAGAAAGGTGCATAATCCCTTTAAATTCAAAACATAAAAATAAATGAGTGACTCAGTTAACCTTGAGCTGTAGTATGATCTCCAGCTGGGAGAAGCAGTCGCTGGGCTTAGCTTTGTGGTTTTTGCCTCTCTCCTTAGGAGACCACTTTAACATCAGCTGCAGCCATCTCTCCATCTTCTCCAATAACAGACTAGCAAACAAAAAGTTCACACATTGAGACTGAGATAATTAGTTCTTAAATAAACACTTGTATGTGCATGTGTGGGTGAGTTGCAGATAAAAAAAATCACCTGTTGAGGTGGTTGGGCTGCGGCAGATGTTTGGAGAAACGGACTTCACCGGAGAGGTCCTCATAGACGACAATATCATCGTTCTGTTTGTGCATCAGTTTATTGTGCCTTAAAAAGATACAAATGGACTATATGAGAGAAAGGATTCTTTTTTAAAATTGGGCTTGGAGTAACATATCTTTGTCTTTTTGTGAGTGTGGATATGTTTTTAGTTTTTATACCTATTTCATCCTCAATTTGATGATAGTAAATTTTGACCTGCATTAATGGGAGAGTATTTTTCCTCTATGTAACCCCAACCCCTGCGGAGTTCCATATCTTTCATCATTTCTCATATTAGCGAGGCACAAGGGGCACTGAATTTGGCATAACGCACACATCCTGCTATTCTTTGCTTTGGCAACTCCTGTTTATTTATGTATTCATTCTGTGTAAAAATTCCTTCACGTTACCATTATACTCCTTTGGAGTTAAAGCTTATCATTGCTTAACATTCAAAAATGTGATTGTTCAGGGAATATAGGAAAAAGAGGGAATATTAAATTTAAGAAGGGTCAAATAATGGAAATTTTTAAAATGCGTCACCCTAATTCTAGTTTTGGAAAACATTACTTCACTTCCTTACTCATGACTTTAATGTATTTTTTGAAAAGTGGTCTTACCAGGGAACGGGCTGCCAGGTCGGTAGGAAAGGGCGATATCCAATAATACACTCAACCACCAGAGTCCCAAAGCTCCAGTAGTCCACAGTGACTGTGTACTTCTGCCTCTCAATGAGCTCTGGAGCCTGAAAGGTGGAAGGAAGAAGCACCCGGCTCAGCTTTTACTGTCAAGAATACAGTAACGTGTGAAACATATCCACCTGTATGTTTCATCACTTACCAAGTACTGCAGTGTTCCCACAAATGATGTGCAAAGGCTGCTCTGGTCCAGCTCTTTGGCATAGCCAAGATCTATAATTTTGTGGATCAACTAAAATTAGGGGAGAGAGCAAAGAAAGAGATGTTATTAGCAAAATCTTATCCTGTAAACAAATGTATAACTTGTGAGAATATTTTGACATTTTGTCCTTTAATTCCTGAAAGACTCCTGAGCAAAAATCTGCTTTTAATGCTTAATCTGTATGTTGGATTTACCGTTCCTCTGGTATGCAAGATGAAAACAAGTGTTCATGCAAAACTATAAACTAAGTGCAGACAAAGTTTGTTCTGTTACATTTCTATAAACACAGAATTGTGCATAAACATGAATATATGACCGCTTTAATATGTCTAGCCCCAGTTATACAACATTTTTCATTTTGCTATGTCCTGTTACAGGCTGGTGAAATGACATGATTTGTTATAGTAACAAAATAAAAGGGGGCCACAGAGGAAGGAAAGGACAAGGCCATCCCATGAGTTTCTCATAACTGCAAGGATAAGTTAAAGGATTAAGTTTTCCACATTAAACACAGAGTTGTGCTCGACTGGTGATTGTTAATGTGTGGATGAGAGAAAGAGACAAGTCTCCTACACTTATTCCACATAACCCACATGGAAGCAAAAAGCCCTTTATATGTCCGCTTTGTTGTGGTTTGGGTGTTTTTGTCCTAAAAAGACGGTTCACAGGGTCTTTAACTCACCCTCTTCTCTCCCTGCTGCAACACAATGTTTTCTGGCTTCAGATCTCTGTGGATGATCCTCTTCTTATGGAGGTAGGTCAGAGCCAAAGCTGAGGGGAGAAGTGGAGAAGAAAAGGAGGACACGAGAGTGAAAAGAAACGAAAGGAAAAGATAAATGCAGCGTTAGTACGGTATATAAACAAAGACTGAAGACTTGGCAAGGCAGATATAATCGGATTTATAGGTAGGTATGTGCGTAGGTGTAATCAAAGAACATACAATATAAAGGAAAATGTATATAAAGTACAGAAAATGCAGTACAGTAATGCCAAAGATGTGTTTGAAGTATTTTTTTTAGGTATAAGTGTTGCCAATACTTGTAGAGAGCACCTATAAGTTAATTTTAATATCTGTAAAAATATTCACTCAGTACAGATCTTGGCTGCAAGGCCCGAATTTGAGCGACTCTTCCATCAAAACTGAGCAAACAAGTGAGAAATCAATATTGATATCAGGCTCAATGATCCAGTATCAGGCTATAATGGAAACTTTAGGTAAAACAACCACCAAGACACATCTTGACCAGATCACTCAAAACACTTGCAGAGTTGAAAAAAAAAAAAGCAATGTCGGATGTGTTGGTTGTTTTGGTCACACAGCACACCGACGCTGAGAGGAGCATTGATTCATGTGTGTGGTTGGAGTAGAAGCGAAACCAAATCACTGATCCACATTTGGGAAGCAGATTAATTTCAAAGAAAACTAAATGAGTCTTATTCATTTATGAAGGCAAATGGCCCGTTTGCTGCGGACCTTCTGGGGAGGTGACGTACGCAGAAATTAAATCTGAACACACGTGGTCAGCAGCACACTGGGCATGATTGTCGCAGATGTGTAAGCTGCGATTGAGTCCACTGACTCTTGTTCCGGCCACCAGTGAGGCATATTAACGCCAAGTGTAAACAGGGTCGTAGCTTTCAGCTCAAACTGACACTGAATCACGTGTCGTCACTTGAAGCAGTTCACTTCGCTTCCCGGTTGAAAGTACTGACACACCCTGGCGTACAGTTCTACTTCACTGCAGCAAGATTTTCAGCAGGCGTTCATTGACTCTTTAAACAGCAACTTAACAATGGCTGAAAAACGTCTCACTGTCCTGCAGTGATGTAAAGAGTTACTCTCGAGATAAAGACATATTCGTTCAGCCTCATTATAAGACTCATGAGAGGATAAGACCTACACACATACTTTAGCCTTTAGTCTATCACAACTGCAGTTACAGTCTAATAGGTTATTTAATAGGTCAATTTATGACTGAAACTGTAATGTCACTACACTTGCGTCAAAGGGTGACTAGTGTGTGTGCTGGCAATGAGGGTTCAATGAAGCGGAACTCATAACCTTTGGGCACCTAAATGTATGTATGTGTGTGTAAGTGCATGTGTGTATTAGTGTATGAGTTTGTGTGTGTGCACGCCCCTGTCTTTTCCCTTTACTCGTGAAGCAGTTCAAAGGGGATCACTCATTGTCAGGAAATGTCCACCAGTGGGTAACAGGAAAAGGAGTTTCTGTGTGAGTGCGTGTGCATGTGTAGAGTTGTGTGTGTGTGTGTGTGCTAATGCATCTTACTCTACTCTACTATCCACTGTAAACATGTGTGATAGGTACCATATGTGTCCTCTCTCAAACCTGTTTATACAAAATGTAGTATAAACTGTGTTGTCGATGTCGAGCGTTCAAACGTGCGTTATGTTTGTGAAGAGCGCGAGCGTCCGATTGTTGACGCAAACCCGTGTGCGTCTGGGCAGCTGCCATGACATGACTAACAGGTTGGTGGTCAATGGTCATTTGGTGACATCATGATACTGGTCATCACAACGATGACCATACTACAGGAAACTAATCACACCCCGCCAGCTCACTCGATCAATCTCTCTCTTTCACGCAATCTTAACATTTTATAATGGTCTCATTGAAGCCGGCGATTGCGCAAGATACTCACAAATGTCTCGTAGCAGAATCAAAACCGAGCCCTCCCTCATTCCACAGCAGTTCTCGAAGAGGTTCAGATACTGCAGAGAGCAACAAACACAGGCACTTGATACTTTGAATAATATAAACCATACACAGAAAAGGATCAAAGTAGAAATTCTTTAATAATGTTTTGGAACTTTCTGCTCTTCTGTTTCTCCGAAAAAAAACAGCTATTTCCTGTGTCTATAAGAGATCTGTCATACATCAGTGGACATGAACAGGCTTAGAAACAAGCAGTTTCTTTGTTTTTTTCGTAGGATTTTTGCACTGGGGATCTGATTTTCAGGAGCATTTCTGGTACAGTAGCATATTGAGAGATCCATATTTTTTTACTTTTTCACAGATTTCCCAGGGCATGATGCATGGATCTTGATGAAAAAAAATATCAAGTATATTTCAGGCACTGATATCTTTGATTGAGTGCAATATGATGTGCATCCAAAAGATTTACATCCGGATCTAGCGGATGTAAATCTAGTTTCAAAGGGTGGTAGGATTTTTCAGCCGCTGTATGATAATAATCAAGGCTAGAAACCTGTAACTACCACCAATGTGTAGCTGAGATCATATGGATTTATTAGGGAATCAACAGTTTATACAATTATTCAATAGTTTTATTAGTGTGATTTTTATGTTATGAATAAATGCCATTCTTTGTGTAATTTGGTCCTTTTTATCTACTTATCATTCTTCCGCAATGTAGATTATGATCTGCATTGTTTTGTTGGCTTAGCTATACAGCTTGGTTGACTTTAAGGGGACTGCTGGGGCCTTGGTGGAGGTATGAGCTCTACTGAGTGCCTTTCCAGTTTGTTTAAAAAAACAAACATATTTTTAGAGTATTCCACTGCTGGAAACTTGTGACGGGCCTGACAGAAGAGGATGGAGCTGTTTTCCGCTCTGTGTCCTCACTAACCACTCCATCTGCCCTCAACTTGACTGCTTACTTTTTTGACCATCTGTGATGCTTTGAAATTTTTATGACACCACGGTTTATAATGGTTGGCATTTTCCCCTTCTTCTGGCTGCTCTGTACCAACAACGCCTCAGGCTGCACCAGATTTCTCCTCCAGAATGACGTGCAAGCTATCAGAGCTCAGTGAAATACAAAGGAATGACGAACCCTTTCAGCAGGAACTTGACCTTTTAAAAGGACATTTTAATGAAAGGCCCTAATAATGTCAGACCTTGATATACACAAGAAAAGCGGTGAAAAAAAAAAAGGTTTTGCACAATCAAACAATATTCAGGCCTGTCTCTGGGAGAGTCATGAAAATTGTCTCAAAGATAATTATCAACACACAATTAAGAACACTTTACCCCGAATGTCTTAAAACTCTAATTCAGTTACCTTAACCACATACAGTAGGTGCACGCACGCTCCCAGACATTATCACAGCATGTTACCTTTCTCAGATCTCCTCCCTGGCAGTATTCCATGGCCAGAAGTGGCAGGTCATTGGTGGCCACCATCCTCTGCATACCCTCAGGAACCTCTCTGGCTGCAACAACGTTAACGTGGTCCAACCTGAGTGAGCGGAGATGAGCAAACATCAGTCGGTGGGGCTGCACAATGCAATTTATTTTAAATGTACACAACAAACACATTGAGAGCCAAACCAAGGCTGCAATATTAGATGTCAGACATTTATAACGAAGGTCGGTTGTGCTGTAACTTTGTTAGATCTGTAATCAGTCAACTCCCCATTTACAGTGATTGATCTGATGAATTATACAAATCTAAATCTAGACCCATGTTTTTCAATCCTTTAAGCAATATTTACTTGCCATCCCGGTTGAATATGACAATGAATTGTTAGCCTTTTCCCCTGTGAATGAATTCTTTCTTTGATTTACTTGAACAGGCTTTAGAGGCATAAAGATGTAAAATGATCCAACAATTCACAAGAAAAAGGAAGAAAATTAGAGAAAATTCTGAAACAATTGGATTTCACAGTAAAAAATGTGCTGCTGACTTTTTTCTAGTCTGTTGCTCTTTGTATGACCCCTCAGACATATTTTGCGACCCCCAGGTTGGGATCGTGACCAACTTTTATAAAGAAACTTAATCTATCAATTTGAATAACTTCATTACACACAATCAGATCACAGACAATGATCAGACAAGTGTTTTCTTTTCTTGCATCTCTTCTCATTGCAGATTCCAACAAAATGTATGTTAAATGGCCTATGTTCATAATTATGTGCAAACTATAAAACCAATTACATCACCCTCCACTCGTTGACCTGCTGCATTACCTCCCCGCTTTTTCCCATTCTTCGTCTCTTCGTCTCATTATAACTCTGATTTAAACAATGTGTTTCTGATGGTGACCCAACAACACGCTCTTTAAAAAAGATAAGGAGAAAGCTAAAGATGAAAAACTCAAACTGATTCCACATCTACGAGGAAAATGATTCACCATAACATCGTAGCTCACGTAATCAGTGTGCTGCAACAGCTTCGACAGAAACGATCTTCACTAGAATCAGTTATCAGATATATAGTCATTGTGTGTGAGCACAGGACCCTCTCTGAGTGCTACATGAAGCGATCTCATGAGAAAAATATTTCTCTAACCTCTGTTCTGCCTCTCTGAAGCTCATTTGAAAAAATGCTGGAGGGTGGATAGAATCAGAGTAAGAGAGATTGGGTTCAAATGTGAACCTGCATGAGACCATGGGGTAAAACAAATGTTTTTTTTCCTGGTCTTTGATGCAATACCATCCCTATAAACACATCACAACTCAAAAACATTGTGAAAGGAATGTGTTTTTAATATTATGTGCATGAGTACATCTGTGTTAAGTAGCTTTAATAATATAATGGCAGTGTCCCATGCCCTGTGGTTTTCCAAGAGTTGAGCGTGGGTGCACGAGAACGCTGTGGTTGTGTCAGTCTGAAAACAACACTCTTGTTAAATTGGGACTAGAAAAATAAATGGTTTTATACTCATGGTTGCACTAGTAAATGACAAAAAGCACACCAATCTCAGCAGCTCACAGACAATAAAAACCGGCATTAGCTGTCAGCCAAACTCCAGTGACCCGACACCAAAACTGAAAGTGCTAATAGGCAACACAGACGTGTGTGGAAATGAAACGCACACCAAACCAGAGTAAAATGAGGAGGCGGCACATTAGCCAGTCAGAAATAGCCACCACAAGACCAAAATAAGCCAGACTACCACGCTGTTCTAATTACCTGATGTCTTGTGTAATTTTTACTATTTCAGGAAACAAAATTTAGTTTATTATTTTATTTTAAGAAAACCTGTGAATACGATGGGTACATAAAAGTCAAATGTCAAACTCACATGCACCCAGCTTGTTATGGAATACAACACAGTGAGTCACAAGTCAAACTAAGTTAAAACAGGCTTAAAGGCAAAGTATGAAGGAGTTCAGGTGGTATAGAGAAACGGGAAAATCACCAATTTCTTCAGCAGGGATGAAAAAACAACTATGTCACGCATTAGGGTGCATCACTGTGGAAAAAGAGACCTGAATCTTCTGTAAACAGAAAGACAAGCTTGGGTTATACACCATGGTCAAAATGAAAAAAACTAAGAACACAGTCAGGAAATCTGGTCTTTTTCAGTCCCAGCAGGTTACTGTACAAATCTCTGCGGGCTGATTTGAAAGACGTTGTGCTAATGTCTGTTCTGTACTACAAAAGACATAAGGTCACTGCCTCTGTAAGATAAAAACTGTGAATGTCAAGATAGAGCCAACATACTGTAACATTAAACAAATGTCTGACTTTAGTCGGTAAGTGTACAATGTCATGATTATAGCAGGACTTTAAGGCAGGTCCCTTTTCATTACCTAATCCTGGGACCATGACCTGTGTACAAATCTAGTTGACAGCTGTTTAGATATTACCAATGCTTTGCTAAGGTGCATAATCCCACTCAAATTAGTTTTCATAGCACCGACGTCCAGATATATTCCTAAACTTTTCTGTCGGGGCAATATGTGAGAACGCAAATGTTGTTCTGGACATTTTCCATAACTTTCCCTTTCAACCTCCAGGTAAAATGTCCAGAAAATGTATTACTGAGCCCATGTGAGAATACAACAGGAAAAGAGCTAGTGGGCATGTAGATGACTAATTCATTTCAAATATCTTTATTTATCCATTAGGAACTTAACTTTTGTAATCTCATCAGTGTCTATTGTACAAATATATCGCAACAATTTACAACATCCAGAGAGAAATCAACAGTGGCAAGTGCAGCTTATAACTGTAAAAGTAATAAACAAACAATAAATAGTTCAAGTGAACAGATCAACCATTAATGAGTCTGACGTATGTGGGCACAAAGCAGGACAAACAAAAACGCTGCTTTCTTTAGCAGAATCATCATCATGTCCCGCCTCCTGCTGCTCTCAGAGACGCCACATAATGATCAGGAAAATGTTCCTGCTGTTGTGAACGCGTCCGACTCAGAAAATCTCCTGCTGAGAAAGTGAAACTGACCTCTTCATGATCTGGATCTCCAGACACCATCTCTCCTTACTTCTCTCGCTCAGCTCCTGACGGCACTGCTTTATAGCGATTTGCTCCTCTGTGTCCTGAAAGCGCATACAAAACAGAACAAACTATGACACAAACACATAACACGTTTTCTTGCAATTTACCAAACTACACACACTGTAATAATAATACATTATATTTGTATAGCGCTTTTCCAAGTGCGCAAAGATGCTGTACATTTATCATATACCAAAATGGATGAGCAACACGAGAACATGTCATTACTGGTTTCTCATGGCATCATCAAGGAAAAAACACTCACTCTTCTTCCCATAAGGTGACCTGTGCACTAATAATAACCCACATTATTGTTGTTAATAAAGGAAGTTTAGTCTTGGCGCCAGCAGCCGTGCCCTCTTCATTTCCGTCATTTTCTTCCTGTGTATTCCCAATTTCCTCCTACTGTACTACCCCTGTCTGCAGTGTCGCTGATGATCAGTACAGTTTGTGCAAACACTACTTCCTCGATTACTATAATTTGCTTGTAGAATTAAATTATATGACAATGTAAAGAAAGTACAATGTAGTGACACGTTGACAGTCTGTAACCTCGAAAAATGATTTCAGAAGAACAAACTTTGATTCAGCAAAAAAAAAAGAAAAGAAAAAAGGAAGCCACTCAGGTAGCAATCAACAGACATGGTGAGGGATCACATTTATTACAGTTCCAGACTTTCCCTCACTCGTACTGTATCTAGTTCAATGAAAGCTCCAAGTTTGCCTCGATCGTGAATCATCTGATGATGACTGTAAAGAGAGGAAGAGGAAGGTCCACTAAGCGGGTGTGTTCATATTCCCATGATGTCCTCTAACTCTCATCCTGTGACTTAGAGTGATGTCACAATAGAAACCATTTCCACCGTACTAGGTTGAAAATGAAGACAGCGCTTCCTGGACTGATGTCATGATTTCAAAAATGGTGCAGGTGAAATCCATTCCCAAACGATGAGCAAATTCTCTATTTGAGAAAAGTGTTTTTTTTATTTGTTAACTGTCGTTATGTCTTTGTGGTTCTCTTAGGGGGTGAAAATTTCAATTCATTTGTTATTTTTTATCATGTTTACGAGACAAAATGAATACCACCAGCAATAAAACGAACAAAAAACTGACCATTTTTCATTGAAAATTAGAATAATTAATTAATTTTATATATTGGTTTACTTTAAATTTATCAAATTTAAATTTTGAGGTTAATTGCACTGATGATGACTTTGCTGATATCTGCTGGGGGATGCCAGCAGTGCGAATATAGTTATCTTCCATCTAAGCACATTGTTGGTCGAGGTTCTTCAAACATACTCATCTTAGAGGAATTTCCCAGTCGTTCAGTCTATCGTGTCCTGTCACAGTTAAAAGGCGTGTGGATTTACACACATACCTTATTTTGCCATCTTGTGACATTCCCAAAGCCTCCAGTTCCCAGCCGCTCCTTCAGCTCCCAGGACCCACAGCTCTGTGGCTGCTGCAGGGGAACTCGATTCATGGCCTCCTCAGCTGCTCCTACACCTAATACGAAAAATAGAAGGGACAACTGTAAGCACACAGTCAAACCAGTGGCTTCGTGGGGTTCACAACAATCCGATGCCAGGTCACCGACATTCACAGAATCTGCTGATATTAGCTCATTGCTGAGCAAACTAGTACTCTAAGTAACAAGAAAAAGTATTTCCTCTTCAAAGACACGTTGACACCTCACAATAGGAAGATAGCACAGGTGTGAGTACATTATTGGATATGGAAATGTATTTTTAATCCAGTCATGTGCTTCAGTTTCGGTATCTCGATATTTGCATTTGAATAAAATGGAGCCAGCTTTAATGTTATTACCTGCGATTTTCCTAAAATGTCAGAAAATGCTAAATGCACGTTTGAGATGAGTTGGAAAACAACATCCCTGAATTCAGTGGTGTAACACACTAAGTTAAACCAGCTGACTGTAGTTGCTGTCTACATATTCATACTAGATGCGCCGATATTGTTTTGTGCTTCTACAAGACGTTTGTACGAGTGTGATATTTTCTCTTTGAGTGTGTCAGGTGCTATATGCACATCGTATAGTCTGGATCCAAGTCAGATTTTATCAGTTCTTGTGGCCCCTGTGTAACGTTGGTCCATGTGCAGAACAGCATTTATATTGAATCACTGTAATAATTACAATAGATTAAATACATTACAAATATCAATATTGTTATTATCAGCATTTAAATTGAATCACTGTAATAATAATAATAGAGTAAATATATTACAAATATCAATATTGTTATTATCAAATAGAGCTGATTTAACACGTTATCTAATTCAGACTCCTTGATTATATATTATATATTACAAAGATATACAGGAGGTGTCCTACAGGCTAGCAGGCCTATTCAATACTGCAGTGAGTGTCAGTACATTCATCAATCAAAGCTGCTTCCTTTTTTATTTATGTATACTTTATTCTGTAATTATTGATCTCACCTGACAAAGTTATGCACGTAAACACTGATCACCATCAATAACTGCCTGTGAATGTGTGATGGCTTCTGAAGTTTTAACGTACATGCTGTCGGGTTGTTGTTTTTTTCTTTCCCCGCAGCCAAGCGCGTCAACTAAAGTTCATTCTGTCATTTGAACTAAATGCTCCTACCTTGGACTTCGCAGGCAGCGTTCGCACCTGAGTTTCTTTCAGCACGGGGCTCAACCGCTCTTTAAAACCCCTTCAAGTTCAATCCTTTTTGGACATTTGTAAGTTTGGCGACACAACAAATGTCGAAAACTTTTTCTACTTCCTGGTCCTCGTATTTCCTGTAAACCTGCGGAGCCCCGCCCACGCGGAGGCAGAAAAAGTCCCCGGATCACGTCCAGTCCAGGAGGTGAACCAGTCAGGAGCTTACAGTGATACAGTTTAATTCAGTTTTAGACCATAAATAATATGTTTTATGGTTGTTTTTATGAGCCCACACAGTCAAATGTGAAAACTTATGCTTGGAATACATTCTGTGCCCATAACTGTGTTCGCTCTTAAGGAAGGGTAGGGATTTTCTATAACAAATTTTTGTTGTTGTCAACAGCTCCCACAAAAAAATAGAATAATAACTTGATCTATATAGCACTTTATGCTTAACTACGAAAAATATGGTTAAAATATTGTTTCAAGACAAATCACATTTTTAAACCCATAATCTAGTGAAAATGTGATAAAAGTAATATTTAAAAGACAACAACAAACAATTTGTTTGTCCATCTGTCATAAACAATACGTATTTTCACACAAAAGAAAATGCTTTTTTTTGTTGTTGCCAATACTCAGACAGTGCATTTGTTAGGGATTATCTTCAATTTTGGATTGTTTTTGAACTTGGTGCTCTAATTAGTATTTACAGCACCACAGACGGTTTATGTGGGATTGAAACGAAAAACAAAACGGTCCATGTTTATTGTAACTAAGGAACATGTCACCAAGTGCAACAGTGGGTGACTTTGGTGTCTCATAGATTTTGGTTAATAATGGGACTCTAGGGCACAACCGATTAAGATATATTCCAAGTCAATGATTACACAGACAACAAGATACACACTCTTCTTAGATTGCTTTCATGACTTGACAACTGAACTTTTCGAATTACATCACTTTATATGCAGGAGAACTTTTAATATATTTTCTGTCTAGATCTTGCTTATGTAGTACTTAATCATAACCATTTTACAAATAGACAAAAGGATGTTTTTTGGGTGTTTTTCTGATACTGTGCTTCAGATGATTTGCTAACACTTATTCTGTAATTCAGATGTTGTCATTTTCTGTAATTCAGATGTAGTCATATGAGCAGATTAATCAGACATCTATGTACAGCTCATCTAACATCTCAGTTTCACAGAGTTTATAATACTTGTTAAATGTGATGAGCAAAAATAAGTCTATGTAAGAGTCAGTCTTGACCAGAAAAAGATATGTATCTTCAAGTTAAAAACTATGTATAACCTTTTTTTTGCAGTGTAATTGTTGATCCGGTAGATGCTGTGTTTGGAGATGATGCAGTTCAGAATTCCAGGATATTGCAATGTTGTTTTTAATTTCTTCATCCACTTTTCTAGAATAGGAGTGAAAACAGGTAATCCAGTCTCATACAACAACAAATGTAATATATTTGACGTTTGCTGACGTGATTTGGTGCTTGACACCAACTTTATCGGGTCTGAAATGTTTTTTTAAGAAAAAGAAACGTACTTTCCTGTTTATACTAACAAATGTTCCTCATTCCTATTTTTTTCCAGTGAGGATGGTTTACAACAGAGAGACATAATGAAAGACCGTTGCTGTCCTGTTTAGCTTCGTTTACTCATCCTATTCCGTGGTAATGGTTTAAATGTTATCCTTGATTGCATATTATCATGCTCAAGTTTTTTTCCCACTACATTTACCTGCCTCTGTTCAGTTTTTCATTCTGTAGGTTTCAGGTTTCAGTTTGAACAGGCTGTTGTTCGGAGCAACAGTTACTAAGGCAACTGCACAACACAGTTTAACTGACACTGTTGCAGCCACCATTATTTTTAGTTCAGTAATCCATCCATCCATTATCTATACTGCTATCATAATGTGCTTACTGTATATTTTCTTGATATCCTTTTACGCTAAGTATAGCTACACTAACTGTTGACGGTACTGTAGCTTTATAATTATTGGACAGATATCAGAGTGGTATCAATCTTCACCGATCTCACCAATAAGCAAATTGTATTGTGAAGTTAAACCATTGCTAACATTTTTTGGGGGGCTAACAGGTAGCCTACCGTATGTGGTTACTCTTTATTTTCTTTGATTCTATATGTTAACCCCATGAACTCATATCTTTCTGCAAAACTATCATGGTGATAAGTTATATGGATACCATAACTATTTTGACATCTGATTTGAAATCACAGAAAAACAAGTTGGTTTTTAATATTTGAAACATAATATCAATGGTTTCCTTCAGTGTGCAGCTATATATTACTTGTGTAGTGATTTGATTTGAAATGTTTTAGGAAATCATTAACCCACACATTTAGGCAGTAAACAAAAATGTTTATAACAGCTGCCTTGGTTCTGCAATTCTCCCACAAAGTTCAAAAATGCATGCAACGCATTTAAATAATGTGTGTGTGTGTGTGTGTGTGTGTGTGTGTGTGTGTGTGTGTGTGATTTTCCTCACCAAGTAGTGGGAGTGAGCTCTAATTTAAACCAAATGAAAAGAGGACAGACGCCAAGCTAACGAGCCCTCACTTTTACATCCTCAACTGTGGCGTTTAATGCGGATTTAACAGACAGTAAAAACAATGAACATGAATTATCCAGCGTGAATAAAATCACTGTTGTGCTAACAAGAGCTGGAATGGTTCTTGAGGTTAATTAAGTGATTGATTTTCTGAGGAAGGGATGGGTTGAAATAAAGAGGAAAGTGGTTGTGACAAATGATTCCTGGTGCCAAACGGTTAACCGCTCGGATATTGTGTCGCCCACAGCTCATCGGGGACAGTGAGAAAAGTCAGTCGCTGCCAGTGATTATGTCGCTTAGCACAAAGTAGACTGTCTTTAAAAGCTCAAGTAACTAGACTACAAGTAGTTGTCTTGTTATATGAAAACGACCAAATCATGATTAATTAATCAAATATCAAAACTGTTATTGATTATTTTCCATCAACCAATTCATCAGTTAACCAAGCAATCATTTAAGCTTGATTTCTTGGTTTCTTTGGAAATAATGACACTGCCATGTATGGTTGGAGTCAGCGGGGGCCAAACAACAGGGTTCTGCCCTGGGGACCTTTAAGAGGTGAATCCATCCCTGGAGACAACATCAGTTTATATTAAGAAAAATTTGAAATTGATAAATAATTTTTAAAAAAGTTACTATGATTTAGTGTTGTAAAGGTCATACTGGTCTTGACTGGAATCATTACAAGCTTTTGAATTCCATATTTTATGATGTTTTTTTAGTTTTGTCCTTGATGGAAAATTAGAGGTGAAAAATGTTTCCAATGAACAGTTTTCATCACTCCATTATAACTAATTACGTAATCTCCCCCCCCCGCCTCCTGGATCTCTCGGGACGGCCTCGTCCAGTATCGGCACCACCCAGCAGGCTGCATCATCACCATCCGGCCCGGTCCCTCGCTCCCCCTGCGGTAGCCCCGCCCCCTGGAGCGCGCCCATAAAGCCTGCGAGCAGAGAGATACCGAGCACAGTCTGAGGGACGGAGGAGCAGGACACTGGTGGTACTGCTGCAAACTTACTGAGAAGATTTCATATTGGGTGAGAGCGGTTTTCCTTTTTATTGTTGTTGGTCTTTTTAAAATTTTTTTTTTTTTTTTAACTCGGATGCTCTCGCATCCAGATCTGTACAGAATATGCACTATGCTGTTTTATCACAACTTCAATTTGTCTTTATTTTTCTGTTTTGTTATGAATCAGAGGATCTTTATCATCTAAGGCTGTAGAGTCCATGGTTGTTATTTGTTGTGTAATGGATAAATAGATGATATCGGTTGTAGAGCATTCTGCTATACAGCAAAATCCTAAAAAAACCTTTGTGAATGTGAAATAGGATCAGAAATACACAGACACCATAGTAACTTGCATCTCTGTGTCACCAACAGCTGATTCAGTGTAACATATGTGACATTGCATCTTAGCAGACACAGTTGAATTTGGTAAATTTTTTAAAAGTTTATGATGATAGTAGTATTAATTTTCCCATATTGCACAACCATGCAGTTTTAACATGGCACACAACTGTGTGAGGTTGGATTACCTGCTTGTAACTTTGCCTACTTGGCATCCCAACATTTACTCAGTCTGACCTCAGCAGCACAGCATACATTTTTTTCAGATTTAATCCTGAAACACATTTGTGTTATCAAGGTTTTTCTTCAAATCTCTTTGCCACACAAGAGCATACCGTGTTCTGCGGTTGCTTCTTTTAATGTCGGGAACATGGCGATACTGTGCTCTGCTGCTGGACTCCGCTATCGAGGAACGTCCCTGCTGTGATACTGGGATCCTCAGCGTGTGTGTGTGTGTGTGTGTGTGTGTGTGTGTGTGTGAGAGTGTGTGCACCACTCAGGCCAAACTCTGCACAGGATCACTGGCAGACTCTTATCACGTTAATGAGGTGGATTCGCGTACGAGCTTGCATTTCGGGAATTCTGCCCTGCACCAGTCAGCGCTGAGGTTCTCCATCACACTGACACTCTGTTCTGTTGCACGTTGAGGGAGAGCAGAGTTGGTATCCATTATCTGCATTCCCTGCAGTGTGGTGAGCCGTGTGCCTCACACTGAAGTTCCTGACTCACAGGGTCAGTGGTCTGAGTCTTGAGTCAAGTTAAGAGTAGGTCAGACAGAGGATAGTGCTGGATCAGACTGTGGTTACACTGAATCCCTCTTTTCACATCTCTATCTGATTGGATGTGAAAGATGCATCTTCCTCTGATGGCCTCAATTCTGGTTATAAATGCCTCCGTCTGTTTTTCTTCATCCGTCTGTCTTTGTGCAGTCCTGGGAGCTGGGATGACTCAGGACTGCTCACCGCTCTTTCTGCTGACCTCGGGGATTTGATTTCATTTCCCCTCCTCTCCCTCTTTTCATCTCTGCACCCTTTCTCCGTCTCTCCCCATCCTTTCGTCTCCGTCTCAGCTCCATTATCTCCTTAGTTTATGCCCATTTTTTTTTGTGTCAGCCCCTGCTCCTTTTGGTTTTATGAGTTTGCGCTTCCGACTGATAAGAAACAAGGCTTCATATTGTGCACAGGGGGGAGGCAGGGAGGTAACAATGCAGCTCTTTGTTCTGCGGGACTTTACAGAACCAGATCACAGCTGGTTCATTAAAGCTGACTGAAAATTCCAGAGTGAAGAATGTATAATGCCCTCTAAGTAGCTTAATTATCAACATGACATTGCACGTCATGACACGACATCATCAGGAAAACATGATGCACACATGCAAAGCTCTTAAATGAAGGAGGCAATGTGAGGCTACTTTAGAAAACTGAGTTAATACAGGTATAGGTATCCCAGCAGGTCAATATATATCTGATGATGTTCAAATGTGCTCCTGGAAAGGCACACTTGTTAAGAAACTAACTTAAGGGGTAAAGGTGTTTTGCCAGTTACTCCCCTTCTTGGTCCCAGTGTGGACGGTCCACTCGCTTTAAGTACTTTATCAAGTATCAGCTCTGACATTTTTATATGAGACAAGACGCTTAAACTCAGAGATGCTTCAAAGTGCACAGCGAACCAGAATTTTGAACTTCACATGCAGATGCAACTATGTTTCCTGCACGCCGGCGGACCGTTCCCCCTCTTTTGGACTTTGACATTTTACGGATGTGGCTGGAAGACAAGAATGTCTCACCTCAAACCTTTTACATCCCCACCACGCCATCATCATTACACGTCCTCGCTAATGGTCCGGCGAGCTCACAGCTGAGATGACAAAGATTGTGGTCAGCACTTAAACCAGTTCCTGGTTTACACTGAAACTGCACTCTAATAGGAAATGAACGACCTTGTCAGTAAACCGTTTAGAACTTTTAGTTCAGGACATCAATTCTTGTGTGTAAGAGTGTGTTTCTGTGTGTCTGCCTTATTACCCTGCATGATCTAAACTGCAGCATCCTAAAACCTCCTGCTGACTCATTGTCTGGCTGCTGCCTCTCTCAAGACATTTTCATTTCTTCCATTCATATTTGAGCTACTAACTAAAGGAACCACACTCTCCTCAGGCTGCATACTTGGTCGCACATGTTTTAACAAATAACAGATTGGGTGTAACTGACGAATGCTTTTAACCCTATAATGTTGTTGCTCTTTCCAGTTTCACCAAAAACCTCACGGACATCACAGATTAGTTGGATTATTGTTCTTTAGTTGGCTGTGATCATGTTTGACAACTTAAAAATTCCGCATTTTGTAACAGAAATTCCCCAGGCAAACCAGATGAAATATTTTTTCACATTAGACATATTCATTTTCGAAGAGCCCTAGTTATCATGACAATGAAAAACATCTACAGTACGCGAGTGAGTCAGATAAACACAAGTTACACAAAAACATTTTGGGGACAGAGACTTTGAGTTGATCACCTCTTGGAAGTTAGTTCTTCTGTATATAAAACTAAAAGAGAGGCCACAGTTTTATTGGTAGCTTGTTATGGAGGATTTGACATTATATATGTTTAGTTTGTGTATTTACATCTGCTCATATGTATTAAATCTTATAAGAAAAAGGCCTCAAAAGAAGCTGAACACCAGGCCAGATGCATTGTGGGATTGTGAAAGGAGCAAGGACGACGATGGCACCCAAACAGGGCCTCTGCATGCCAGACCACAGACTTTAAAAAAGGGTGGGATACACATATCTTCATGCCTCATGTGTACATGTTGGCGTGTTTTTTTTGTGCGTGCGTGTGTGTGTGTGTTGATATTTGCACACATTTCCGCAACACATGGGCTGTGTGCTGTCAGTATTTTAGCAGGAAACACCTGTTTTCAGCTGACAGGGCTGGAGAGTGGGGCGACTGAACAGCTGCACAAAGGAAACAAAAAGGAAACGGGTGTGTTGTTGTCACCCTGCCAGTGAGGCTCTGCTGGGGGTTAAAAGCGACGCAGACAACGGGGTCGCTGGTTGTTTTTCGGCAAGGATATAGCTATCAAGGGACCTGTCCTCTTAATGGTGAGTGTGTGAATGCGTTTGTGTGTCTGTGTTTTAAAAGTGAAATCCTGAGAGGGAGTCTTTGTTCCAACGAACAATGAGCCGAGTGAACAGTAAATCTTCAGGGCTGTCGATTAGCCCCACGTTCCTGAGCACTTTGTGTGTGTGTGTGTGTGTGTGTGGTCGCCAGCCCTGCTGTCTTACCTCGCTGACATATCAAAAACCTAGTGCTGCTTTCTATCAGCTCAGTCAACCGCAGAGGGTGAGTCAGTTGAGAACCAGCCTGTTGAGACGACAGCATCAAAAAGTCCCCAAGAATAGAAGTGCAGGCGTGTATGCAGACACTCGTTGGTTGCGTGTCAGCTCGTTTGCTTGTGTCCGTGGAAGTTTCCCACCATTATTTTTTTCAAAGCTTTGAAGTTCTTTTAAACCAAGGCCATATTTTACATTTCTCCCCCGATCGTGTGCAGCTTTCTTTTTCCTCTCTTACCCATTTTCCTCTCCCTCCACTGCCCCCCCCCCCTCCTCTTTTGTGACTCATGTTTACTCACACTTGACTGCAGAGCAACCAGCACTCTCCTCTACACCCATAACTCTCATAAAACAGAGAAGAGGAACACATCTGATACCCACAACTTTGGCTAAAAGTATAAAAGGGAAATATGATTACATCTACTTTTTCTTGCTCTAGGGTTTCCCCCTCTGTTTCCACCTCCCGAGTCACTTTATCCCCCCGCAGCTGCTGCACTGCTCTGCTAGAGAAGGAATGCTGCTTGTATGGTGCAGTAACTTTCTGCCTTGCTCGTGCGGCCGTTCACCGCTCCAGGCTTGTCCGGAGTGTGTTGTTTGATGTGGTGCTCGGTTTTCTGCGGTGAAGATATCCCCGCTTCCTGTTTATTCCCAGTGGAGGAGAAACAGATGAATTATGATACCTAGATTGGTTTTCACGGAATGTAAAGGTAAATAAGTTGAAGGAGTGGGTTCATATAGGAGGAATGTGGCGCGGAAACAAAAGGCATCAGGGAAATTAATTTAAGGATGACATCTACGACGAATATCTATGAAAATCCACTCTCGAATCAGACTGTGCTGCGCAGTATTAACTTTAAGAAAAATGGAATAGACCCCCCTCACTTTACCACAAGCGCCTCACCTTGTCCACCCTTTCCTCCCTATTTGTCTCCCCGTCTCCTATGGAGGCAGGCGTAGGGATGGAGGAAGGAAGCTGAGCAGAGAAACTGTTCGGCTGGGAGAAGCTGACCAGTCTCTCACTTTCCTGCAATTGTTGGCTCAGTTTTGATGACACATTCATGACACAGAAAGACATATACAACAAATAATCCCTGCTTGGATTTATTAAACATCACCAAACACGGTTGTCAATGTGTGTGTGTTTTGTGTCAATAGGGATAGTTTATGTCATTACATGCAAATGCCGCCTACATAATTTCAAAGAGATTACTGGAAATAAATATAATTGTTGTCATTATTCATAGCTTGATCATTTATTACTTTTAAATTGTATTACACATTGCATGGCTGGGATCGGATTTCCTAATTTTTTGACATTTTCTTTTTTTTGTTTTTTTAACATTTTAAAAATACTTAATAATGCTTAAAGTAAAAACATTGTGACTGATTTGTGCAAATCCAATGTCATTTATTACTGTAAAGGCCAGTTGGTCTTATTATATTCTTGGCCTTTGTCTTTGCTTCTCTCCACATGCAGCGTATCAAGGTCACACTGATTGCATATGCATTGAATATGTATTTCTATTCTGCTTTCAGCAAACTAAAAACCACTTGGGTTGAAGACCACTTGAGTAGACATGACCGGACCACTAGGACTATTAATGCTCCTCTCTGCTCTCTGTTGCTCCCTAGTGGACAATGTAAGTACCACATCCTCGTCATAAGGGGACTATGTGATGGTTTTTCATGATTAACAAGTTGTTGAGGTACGTTTCAGTCGGTGGTTTATAATCACTCTGAGCAAAATTTTAGTCTGTTTGCTACGTTTGCATTAGTGTTTTTGTTGAGCTGCTTTGGAAACTGTAACATACAAGACTCTTGTGCAAACTGCTGAACAGCAAAATGTAAAAATGCAACATACAGATCTATAGAATAATTATTCATTCATTTTATTTGATTTAATCAGCTACTGTTGTCCTGCTGCCAACTTTACAAATCTTGGATGTTGAGCACTACTGCCCTGTGTGTACCAAGTGTTGTTAGGCCGAAACTTAAATGTTAACCACTCGATTTGCAGGAAGTTTTAAAACCTCAAGTTTATTTTCACTGTGTCCTGAAGAAAATCACAGATGAGCACTGGCCGCCTCGGATGGAAACCAGCACCATGCAACCATGCACTGCTGCTCTGTGTTTGAACTTTCTTTTCTGTTGCAGGTGGAGCTGCTCCGCTCCAAGAGAGGGACCCGTTTTTACAGAGGTGAGCCTAACAGGCAGCCAGCTAGACGGACGCTTTTGATTATTCATGTCCAGAAGTCTCCACCCTCCTTTGACACCTCCTGTGAGCACCATCACTCTTTCTCTATCTCTGTAACACCATCACCATCGTCACGTTCTTTTGATTTTCTGTAATCATTCATGTCTTCGTCTCCAGTTTTTGTATCTACATGTTTGTAACTCCTTTTGTGTGTGACCATGATTCTGTGTCTTGCTGTTTGATTGGCTGTGTACTTATTGTTTGTTTGTGTGTGTGTGTTCTCTCAGTGCATTGTGTGGATAGTGAGACATCAGCAGTGCATAGAACTGGGGACACTTGGCTGCGATGGAGGAGACAGCGTGTGGAGTATTGCCGTTGTGCAGGACGAGAGCGTTGTCATTTTGTGCCCGTCATCAGTGAGTGTGATATGAATGCACAGACACACAGACTCACGTCGACTGGCTGCCTTGTCTGACTTTCTTTTCCGACTTTTTGTTGTTGTTGCAATGATCAGAATATAATCCTCTGTTTGTCCGTATGTCCGTCGACCTGCTTGCCCGCCCTCACTGGCCTCTCTGTCTTTCATTTTACATCTAACTTGCTCTGACAACCTCAGATGATTATTTTTTTGTTGGCTTTTCCTCGCTCACGTGTCCAAATCACTGTTATTTCAGCGCAACCGAATGAAGAGCCGTTGGGTTCCTGCGTTTCTGAGTGGGTGTAGTTTAGTCTCAAACGCTCATGCCAGACCAGCCCTCATACGCACTTTCACCCTCATTGACGAATTCTATGGAGCACGATTGCCCCTCCCTCGGACAAAATTGCAACCACATTTTCAGTCGGCACCGTCTGTGAGCTCATACGACGGGGAGTGAGTTGGGTGCTGTTATTGTGAACGCTAGGCTTTAGGAAACGTTAAAATAATAAATGAAAAACCGAACTGGCGATGCCATAAAACCAGTTCTGCTCCAGAAGCAAATCCTCGACGTGACATTGTCTTTTTATAGTGAAGAGAGTTGCTGGTGAGAAGAGAATCGGGATGCTCACAGTTTCTACTTCGAGACACTGCTCTATGTTTCTTCATCAGATGTGACACATAAGGGCCAAACCCACAAATTTGATTCTCTGTCTGCGCAAGTTGTCATGGCCAATCGATGATATTCTGATTATTCAAATTTGTTTGTGGACTACAGAGCTGGGTGACATAGGACTGACTAACTGTTTTTTTTCTCTGACCTTTCCAGATTGCTACGCGTCTCTGTGTTATAATGGAGGGACCTGCAAGGAGGCTGTGTACACCTCGGATTACATTTGCCAGTGTCCCGCAGGCTTCAGTGGGACTCATTGCGAGATCAGTGAGTTTTTCTGTAATGTGAGCAAATCGTGAGATATGAACATTATACATTTTGGCTGAAAAACCTAGAAATACAGTTTGAAAGAAATGGTGGAAAAGGCTTTACAAAAGAGGGGCTGTAATCAGAGAATAGTTTAGGTTAATGTTTTGTTGATTGACTAATCAGATTATTGATCTATCACTTGAGCTCAGCTTTAATCTCTAATTTGGTCTTTCAATGCTGCAACACGTACACCCTGCACATACGGCTATGTCTAGTACTCACACATGTTTGACTTTAAAGCGACAATAAACTCAGCCGTGTCCAGAGCAGCGTGTACGGCACCGATTCATATCCTCCACACACTTGTTAGTGACTCGTGATAAGGTCACAGTCTGACCGTGTAGCTCATGCTGAGGTGTCGTGGGCCTGTGGTCGGGAGAGGAGAAGACAGGATCATAAACAGTGGAAAGACATTCTGGGATATGAATGTTTGTGTTCCTGCGGGCCACTTTTTGAGGTTTTGGGGACACCCCACCCTCTCAGTGGCATAATTATGAGAGCCCTAGTGGTCACAGCCAAGTGAATTCAGTGAAAGTGTAATGAGTTACGACGGCCAGACTCAATAAATCGGACTATATTTACAATCATCATTTCTTATGTTTGGCCGTTGTTTTAAACCTCTAATTGGAAAAGTCCAATATAAATGCTAGTAGGGAACAAGTTGTGAGTCTAGTGTCTTATTTAAGAAATAAAACTGCGTCATTTATTAGAATTATATCAGTCTCATATATAAAGAAGTGACGCTATATTCAGTTTGACTCTGTCGCTTGCTCCTACAGACACCAATGAGAAGTGTGCTGTGGGACAGGGTGAAGGGTACCGCGGGACATGGAGTATCAGCCATTCGGGAGCAGAGTGCATCAACTGGAACGCCACATCTCTGAGAGGAAGGAGGTTCACGGCTAGAAAAGTGGACGCCAACAGTCTTGGACTGGGCAATCACAACTTCTGCAGGTACGTGAGCAGTGCAATCTGTTTATTGAAGGAGGGGAAGAAAACGGAATTGAATAAAAAATCGTTGTTCGACTGATGCATTTTAAAACCTTTTCAGATTCAGTTCATGTGAGATGAGCGATGGAAGAACAATATTTCCTCATTGTCCTTGCCTTTGTTTTTTCCCCCTCAGGAACCCTGACAATGACAGCACTCCTTGGTGTTACGTCTATAAAGGCACTCAGATCGTCTGGGAGTTCTGCTCTGTGCCCAAATGTCCAGAAGGTACAGCTTCACAAGAAGCAACCACTAGTCTGTCAATTAGTATTTCAACTATGATTAAACTCTTTGCTTTCTCTCTGCGTATTTCTTCTTCGAGCAGATAAGTACCAAGAGTGTGTTCTGGGTTCTGGTAAGTCATACAGAGGCACAACATCTGTCTCTAAGAGCGGCTCTCACTGTCTCCCATGGGACTCTCCTGCTGTCAAGCGCAAGCTCAACAATGCCTGGAGGCCTGATGCGTTGGAGCTGGGGCTGGGCAGCCATAGCTTCTGCAGGTAGAGATGCCAGCGCGCGCACACACACACACACACACACACTCACGATATAATAAAACTAACATACCTGAGAGTTATCCCTTGCATGGTGAAACACCAGAATAAATCAAGCTTGGATTGCATTTCTTCTCCCTTTATCCAACAGGAATCCAGATGGTGATGCAGGTCCATGGTGTCACACCTACAGGAACATGCAGCTGACCTGGGAGCTGTGTGACGTACCTAAATGCTGTGAGTTCCCCCGTTTTTCCACAGTTTAATTTTGCAGTAATGTTGAAGTATAGAAGTAATATTATCAGCAACCTGGAAATAGGTCTAGGATCTCAAGTCTTCCGTGCATCCGTGTGCTAACAGACTGCCCATACTTTCCCCCTCCTCTTTTTTTTAGCAAGACGTCCATCTATCATCAGTACTCTCGGCCCGCGTGCGCCCACCACTATCAACAATAACCGAGGTAGGACAACCCCCATTCAATGAAAAAGCCCATGAGAGGAGTCTGTGTAGTATTTTAAATTGTTATTTAACTGTAAATCCTGCCACCTGTCCTCGCTGTAGCCACATGTGGCCAGCGTTTGGATAACTCCCTGAATCGCCCGGCGTACCGCATATTTGGGGGCAGAGAGAGCGACATCACGGATCAGCCATGGCAGGCGGCCATTAATGTGTACCAAGCCCGTAGCAGACGGCACTTTCACCGATGTGGAGGAGTGCTCATCGACTCATGTTGGGTCCTGTCCGCTGCGCACTGCTTCGAGGCAAGGTAGGGAAAAACTCACATCCCTGGCTCACGCACGCACATGCATAGTGCATACGCAATGACGATGACAAACACACTCCCTGTTTTTTTTTCCCAGTGATAAAGCAGAAAAACTGGAGGTGATTTTGGGGAGAACGTTTCGGAAACAGAATTCAAGCAGCGAGCAGATTTTCAAGGTCGACAAGTACTGGACCCATGAGAAATTTGACAACGAAACATTTGACAATGACATTGGTGAGTTAACATTACCGGAGACAATAATCAATCATATTTTTGTTCGTGTCTTTCACTTCTTTTTGCATATGATACTGGAAATCATCAACATGTTCCCGATGAAAATTGAATGAGACATTTTAGTTGCCACGTTTTCCCCCAGCAGTGATGATACGGAACACTGTGGGCAGCAAATGCTTGTTAAAACTCAAAACCATGCGTCAGACGTCATCCCACATTGTCCCCAGTGCATTACCCTGACTTTCCTGTGGTCACCGTTCTCTCTCGCAGCTCTCTTAAGGCTGAAGTCAGACATTGGCATCTGTGCTGTAAACGCTCCAGAGGTTCTTCCCGTGTGTCTGCCTGAGCCTGGGCTGGTGCTGCCCAGCTGGACCGAGTGCGAGATCTCCGGCTACGGGAGAGACAAAGAATGTAAGGCAACGTGCACGTTTGTGACACTTAGTTGACCTGCAGAGGGCAGTGTCGGCAGAGGCTCCTCCACCAAGCTTGAATCGGTTTATTCTTGGATGGGATATGCTGAAGAATTAATTTAAACACTCTCCACAGTTTCTGCAGAGTACTCTGAGCGTGTGAAGAGAGGTTACGTTCGCCTGTGGCCCAATGAGCGCTGCGTCCCAGATGTGCTGTCCGGACGCCCAGTTACCACCAACATGCTGTGTGCAGGTGACACCCGAGGCCTTGATGATGCCTGCAAGGTGAGAGTCCCTGGTTTTTACACTTAACCTCCTCAGTGAATCCGCGCTGATGACATGTATCAATCTAATATCTCCTCTCTTTATCTATTCCTCTTCGTGAACGTCACCCACAGGGGGACTCTGGCGGCCCTCTCGTCTGTCGGAACAAAGACAGGATGACTCTGATGGGCGTGATCAGCTGGGGCGACGGCTGCGGGCAGAAGGATAAGCCCGGGGTCTACACCCGTGTCACCAACTACATCAACTGGATCAACGGAAAGATTAAGGCAAACCCAGTCTAAAAGAAGAGAGACCACAAAGAGGATGTTGTCGGAGAACAATACCCACAAACGCAGTGGGTAGAAGAGCAAGAGCAGATATGTTTATCTTTGAGCAGATCGACAGTGAGGTTCACGGGACTCTCTGGACCTGTTGATCTAAATCCAAACTGTTGGACGCTTTGAACCGGCAAGGTCGCTCCTGCAGTGAAGCACAAGAAGGACTTCAGTCATGAGTTTTCATGCGCAATGTAGAGTTTTATATTCATGACTGTGCCAAATGTGACAGAAGCACAGAAACAACTTTTCCCTCTTTTGGGCCATCTTGATCGTGATGATATTTTTGATCTTTTCATGTGTACGTGTACATGCATATGTACAAAGTTTTCATGTGTTTTCACCGCACGGCCTCCATCAGACTGGAGTTTTAAGGTAGTGAATGTACCAGGAAAAATAGGAAATATCAGCGCCTTCCTCTGCTCTCTGGCTGGCTCTACGCTGGTCTGTACGATGAGGTCACAGTGGTAGACTTCAGATCAGTAGCCCCTTTTAATCCAGAAGAACACTCAAGTCGACACAGGCATTTACTTTGCACAATACAGTAAGTCACATAGGAATGTTTTTGCATCTCGAAAGTTGTTTTTAAAAAAGTTTTGTGCAAAGATTGTGTTACAGACTTGTCATTTAGAAATGAGGGGGATGTTGCCTTCATTAGTTTTAACCCAAACATGTTTGTGCATTTGCTTACTTTGGGGCTCAGTGGGTTCCAGACCTTCATTCAAACCACGAATGTATCTGCTGGTTCAGATTCGACTTTGTTTTTGCAGTGTTGCCTCCGCTCGCTACGCGCTGGCTCATAGACGGGAATAGCTTTTGACAATTGGAGGCAGGAAACTCTGTCTTGTTCCTCAAGCTTCATCATAGGGGAAGAGCAAAATTCTCACTTGTTTGTTGTATCATTTGAGTTCCAGAGCACTTCTCGACCAGACACCTGGGTTGAGCCCAGTACACACACACACACACACACACACACACACATTTTGTCTGATTATTGATTTTATATTGAAAATGACTCGGGACAGTTTTTTTGGTTCCACATTAAACTGCTTATTGACTGCAAAAGCCTAACAAAACGCACTTGTTCTGTGACAGAATCTCAAGGGAAACTGGGTTTTAGATGTAAGTTAATATTTATATTTTGTATTACTTTGTAGAAAATGTCAAATGTTATGCACTGTGTGTACGGTAGCTTGATAATTTATTGTCGCTTGTCATTGTAACCACATTTGTCCACATACTCATTTGTCAATAAATAATATTTGGAATAAATATCTTACAGTAATGCTTCATAATTTTAAACTTGTCATTTTACTGTCTTCAATAAATTGCTGATACATTAGTTTCCCAATGACAGCTCAAGGATTTATGATGTAAAAGTGATACTTGTTTAGAACAGGTTCATTTTATCAGCCTCTGAATGACATTAAGTTTCTTCGTGCACATTCCTGGGTCATGCCTGATGAAACTCTGGTAGAGTCAATGTTTAAAAAAATAATATTTTTCATCAATTACAAATTAATGCAACATCCATTTATCTGAAGAAGAAAAAAAAGACTTCGGCTATTGTGCATGTTTTGGAGGCTTTAATATTCATGATGAATTCACTGTTCATGGAATAGATGGCCCTGTAATATGGGCCTCCCCAGATTTCAGCTTCACTGTACCACTGTCATGCGCAGGATCTCATTCAATCCCATGAGTGCGAGAGATTGTCTGTCTATTTAGTGTTTGGATCACAGCCCTTTTTCATAATTATTTTCAAGGCTTCCTTTCATGTGTTTTGATCTCATGGAACTTTTGGCAGCACCCGTTCAACCGGGAAAATGACGCAGAGGGAGAAACGTTGACACCATAGATAAAATTACACTCCCAAACAAAACTAACACAAGGTCTAAAGGTGTCAAATACAGTCAGCTCTGTCCGGTTTATTTGACGCCTCATCTCATGCAGTGTTTATGTTTTTTTAGCCCAGTATCAATGCTGAACGTTGTCCTCGTTGAAAACTTTATAATAACTTAAGTATTGTTCTGTGTGTATATTAGAAGTTAATATTTATTTTTTCCCTTTGTCATTTCAGGTGGAATACAAAGGTGATATTATTTGAAATTTCATGTTGGCTATGTGACCACTTAGGGAAGGGACACATGGAGCCATGTTTGAGCTGCAGTGCACTGGCTCATTTAAAGGCGGAGAGCTGACACAGATAGGAAATGCAAATGAGATCAGTTAGAGCTGCTCTCTCCGTATCGCTCGCTTTCAGTCTTTGAAACCATTTGCATCCAAGATCCGAAAACAAAGACAAAATCCTCATGACATGAGCTCTTAAGAGTCGACACCCAAACCCACGACGATGGTAAAGTACAATTCTTTTGGTCATATTTCATGTTTACAGTCTGGGAGGGTGGGGGAAGTGAGCAGGTGTTGTCAATGGCAGAGTTTTAGTAGTTGGTGCTACTGAGTGGCACCATGTAAACCTTCCCTGCTGCTAAAATGTATTCATTTTTCTTCTGCAGTTCTGAATTGGAGAACGTTACGTAGGGAGCTAGACTTTTAAAGTGTAGAATGCGTGGGAGTGTTAAGGCCGACAGCAGAAATGACCTTGACAACTAGTGTTTGCATGATAACCTGAAAGTCAACAAACCTACAGGCATCAGAAATGTTAGAGTTCTCAGAGAGGTCAAATAAGGTCTTTTGAATTCACCCTAATGTGTTGCGCTTTGTTCAACAGTTCTCCTTTGCCGACTAAGCTGATTTTAAACAAACATGTTTCATGGATTTTGATTATGAAGTTAGAACAGACTTCATACAGCAGGGATTTTTTTTTTTAATGGGCAAGTTACATCTTGCACTTTCTGAAGATTTTATGTAAGATTAGGCAGTATCTGTATTAGTCTCAGATGTTAACATTTTAACATTAACCAAATAGTGTCACTTCTACATACTTGTATGTAAAAAAAATGATCTGGAATCTTATTACAAAAAAGTCTTTCTGAAACTCTGTGTCTTTGATTGAGAGGAGTCTCTTTTTTTATTTTAACATGAAACCGATTCCATGGAAAGATCTTGTGTATAATTCATATCTATAAGAGGTATTCTTAGATTCTTAGAGAAAAACCAAAGAAAGCTTTGCTTTCTCTCATGACTCATTTTTCGGGTTTAGTTTGCCTTCAGCTGGAGCCAAGTGTTAATAAATAATAATGTTTTTGTGGTTGGCGGAGTTCCCCCTTATGTTTACAGGCTGAAAACAAACATTAAGAAAGAGAGCACACAGTGTCTCAATATGTGAAGAACACAACAAATGTGAATTATAGTAGAGTGGATGCTTTATTCTTTTTCATATCTTATATAACTACTTACAATAACACAGATACACCTTTTTTTTTAAATTTTAGTCAAACATCTGAATGTTTCACTATTCAGATAGGCTCAGTATGCCTGGTCCTTCTTTGCCTCCGATTTCACTTCATGGTTACAAAACTTTTTCCTTTTTCCTCCTCCACTTTTCAATGAGACTTTTACAGTTCTTAACATTTCCCTCAGAGAGAAGTTACAGTAGGAAGCAGTTCGACGCTGTGGAGAAAAACCAAGCCAAGCGTTGTCGTTGTAACCTGAACCAGCTTTAAAATGCAGATATTTATGGAGCTGCTGGGATAAAGGTCACAAATATAGCAGAGCACCTCTCACCCGCTCCTCATTCATCAATGGCAGATCAACTGTTTTCTGACATTCGGCGTCCTAATGGGTGCGATATGTAGAGACATTGCAGTTCCTCCCTCGCTCCCCTTTCAGTCTATAATCATTTACTTTACATCAACACTTCCTCATGGCTGCATGGCACTGCGGGAAAAAAGAGCCACTGTTGCGCCACTTCCTGATTTCTCTTGAAGCGTGTGTTTATCTCCTCCTCCTCCTCCTCCTCCTCATCCTCCTCCTGCTGCTGCTGCTGCTGCTGCTAACCTGCACTCTAATGAGCTTCTGCTTCAAAAATCGTGACTTACATTAACCTGTAAATAATATATTGTCCTGGCTTTGTTGAGCACATGTTGTATTACATGTATTAGATCAGAATCTGAAAAAGTAATTATTAACTCGGGATACAGAGTAAATCCCCCCCAAAAAATGTTAAAAGTACAACTTTTCCCTCTGGACTTTGGTGATTAGAAGTTTAAAGTATAAAATAACAGAGCTCTATTGTTATTGTGTGACCCTCCCCAAAAAGCAGCCAGTGACTCAGGATGGATGATGGGGTTGGTTGATAACTAGAAGTAAATGATTACTAGCCAGGCATGCAGTCAAAACAATCTCTATAAATCTCTGAATCTGAGGTTTCTGTGTTTTTCAGAGCTTCTTTGGAAAACTGAAGAACTTGTAAGTATAGCCGCCAGTTGTAAAACCTCAGTGGGTTTTGCTTTTAATGTGTTAAACTTGAAATAAAATGCTACTGCAGCATCTCACCTCTCCTCTTTCCCTCAGCAACAGTGGACCTCCAGTTCCACCCAAAAGAGAAGGTGAGGGTTGACCTCACCTCACAGTGGTGGGAGACTGTTTTGATTCCTCCTCCCTTTAGTTTTTCCTTTATCACATGTTTTTTTTAAACATCTGTTTCAGAAAACAATAAAGGGTTTGGGTGGCCAAAGGATGAGTTTGTAAGTAGAACGACAACAAGTTTCCGGATCTATGCTTTTACAGCATTTATATTTATAATCTAACGCTTGTAATATTGTTATTCATTTCCCTATGGATGGATTGCTGAATAGGCCTAGTGGGCCCAGGCCCGGGGACCCAAGAAGTCAACGAATCCAGTTTACATTTTATTTCTTGGAAAGTCAACCAAACTACTACCAAGACGCACAAAGTACCTGCAAAACTAATCAAAACCCCTCCTATAAAAATAGATAAAACTACTACAAAGAGGCCCAGAACACATTTAACCTCAATTTAAGGCTGGATGTGTTAGTCTGGAGGAAGGATGTGGGGCATTGTGCTTTAACTCCATTCATATCTTCTCTCCCCCTTTGGCTCCTTCTTAGTGTCCATTTTTATTTTTGCTTTACCTAGGAAGATTACTCTTTTTATCTAGATCCATCATGTTATATTTTTTCCTTTGGCGTTTTGCTCAGTCATTGACCAACGCTATGTTGGTTATATAGAGCTTCAGCAGATATCCTGGACAATTTTACACTGCTGTGCACAATTCACTCACGAGAGTCTTTGCTATGGTCCCATACTGTGGCTTTTGCAGTTGTGTTGTCTAATTAACTAATGTCTCAACTATAACAATCTCAATGTAGTAGTGATGCTTCTTAAATGCAACATGCGGGCCCCCTCTAAAGCACTTTCACATTACATTATCTTACGTCAGGATGATGAGGAAGGTGACATGTATGAAGCGCCTCCTTGTGAGCGTCCGGCCGCCAAAGTCCCGCCAAGACCAGTGGAGGAGGACGTTTACCTGGGTAACAGCACTGCACGTTCATTTCATACTCATTATGAGAACAATAATTGAGGGTCAGCGCATGAACAGTTCAAAGCCTTGTTCGGCATGAATACGTAAGACAACATGAGACTAACCTTTTGAATAAAATTCTGTGGATTGATGCTATTTTTTACAGACAGGACATCCAGTACTGCTGTTCCACAGAGGAAGGCTGCTCCTCCACCCAGGCTGGGGACATCTTTGGTAACTTGTCTGCGTGTTTCTGCATCTGTCAAGCCATTTCAAGAGAGTTTTAAGATGTTGCATTTGTTTTGATTAAATCATCTCGCCTCTGTTATTCAGCAAACTCTACAACATGCTGATGTCTTCAGTTATGACCCCAACTCCAAGAAACGTGAGTCATTCATCTCATCTATGTTCGTTTGCAACTACACAACCATGTCGCATAGTCCCACCTGTCCTCATCTCTGTAACACTTTACACCTAAGCAACTGCACCCTTCTCTCTCACAAGCGCCTGAGATAGACAGAAACGATAAGCCTGGGAGAAAAAAGATGATGCCTCATCCTCCACCAGCCCGCTCTGCTCCTGCTCCGGTCCCTGCATCCAACAGTGAGGAAGGTGCAGTAATCCCTTCTACCAACAAAAACAAGCCTCTCATAGAAATAATTCTCCAGACTGTAAATGACTGAGAGTTAGTTTGCATTCAATACATGCAACAGAGCTGGGCATTTTCTGTAATTTAAGAACCAGAAACCAGAAGTAAAGGGTGCCACCTACTGTACTTCCACTGAGCTGCACTTGACTGCCTCAGACACTCAAAACATGAATAAAGACAAGACGTTTATCACGCAGTAAAGTAACTACAGTAGATCTATTTATTGTATTTCAGTAAATGTAGTTAGTTACTTTGAACCAATTGTGTTGTGTTGTAGAAAAAGGAAGTAGTTTACTCCTCAACTTCTTAATGAAATGACTGAACAGGTGACTCATTCTCACGAACACATCTTGAGGCAATCCCCAGCACCACCAGAGGCCACAATACAGATCACTGCTTGTATTTTCTCTCTGCATTTCAGACGTGTACCTGGATCCAAATGAAGAACAGGTGAGTTTGACTCAGAAGCTTCAACTTATTTCTTTTACAAGACGGATCAAGGGGACAGGATTTGTGTGGGGGAAAGGAGATGGGGAATGTCAACAGCATCTCTTTCAGTCTGAGGAAGTGTACAAGATTTATGATAGCACGACGTGATAGGGTCTAAAATAAGAACATATTTAACATTAGTTCAGTCAGAGACATTTTGTTGATGTATGATATATATCATGATAAATGCTGTATCAAATAGCAAATGGTTTGTGGAAAAGGTAACAGCAACATGAGAACTATTGACCCCTTAAAAAAACATACACGATCATTAAGTCTTAAATAAACCAATAAAGGCAAAAAGCTATATACGTATGGAAGAACATGAGCACATCAGTAATTTCAAATTAAAATGGCCGCACTGTACACCTGCACGTTTATGATTGGATGTTACCAGTCACATTGCCACCCATGAATAAAACAGCTCATTTCAGGGAAAACTAAGCATGAGTAGAAAAGCTTGCTCAACTTTTGGCCAATTTTACAATTGGTATTGACAAATATGCTCCCATGCGTTATTGTGAAATGACGATATTTGTCACTTTGTGTTTCAGGAAGATACTGATGATGTGTATTTAGAGCCAACCGAAGGTCAGTCAGAGTCGCTCGTCACGAGAACTTTCTCTGGGATGTTGAGGGAGAATACGCTGCTTGAACAGTATTGGTTACTTGAACAACTTAAAAAATGATCAAATGAGAAGACAACTAATTATTATTCATTTCTTACCAGCTTGTGCTCCTAACCCGCGTGGGGCGATGAAGATGCCTCCATCTCCCAAGACAGCAGGGGTACCATCTACCATACCCATGTAAGTGCACCTGAGGCAAAGCAACTTTTATCCTACCTATCCACAACATGATATACTCTGAACTATGAAATTACCGGTGGTGATATAATCAGTTTGTATTGCTTCATGTGCTCCAAGGCCCATCAGACAACAATGCTGCTTTGATTTTGCAGAGAAATATTATTGTCGTCGTGGCGGCATTATACAGTTGATTCCAGGTGCTAAACATGCAATGAAACTTAACATGCTCTCTCTCTGCAGGATGAAGCCTCCTGTGCCCCGAGCGAAGTCTGTGAGTGTGTCACTTCCTCTCTGTTTAGTCTGGTCCTTTCCTAATGCCGAGCTCTCTCCCGATTTAAAGTCAAGATAAATGCTAAATTTAGAAAGAAATGTGAGAAGAAAAGGTGTTCATACTGTCGTGTCGTGATGGCACAACAGTAACATTTATTTCCTCCCTTTCAGAGTACAGTCTTGCTGCCCTTGAATGAGGTATCAGCAGGTAAAGAGCACATCTTCTTAACTCACTTCTTCACAAATATCAGCACAAACCGCATCTAAAAGAGAGTATTTTGATGCTGATGATGATGAAGAGTGCATATGATATCCTGCCTATTCAGCTCCTCCAGTTGAAGCAAGACGAGCTGCTTTCCCGACCAAATTCCCTCCACCGAGTCTCAGTTTTAAGCCCCCTCTTCCAGTAAACCTGAAGGAAGCTAGACACAGGTGAGAGGTGAATAGTTGTAGCTCTGACAGGCTTGAAAGTCGAAAGATTCAAGACTAGTTATTACAAGTGGAAACTGCAGTGATTTGTTTTTGCATTTGACCACATGTCAAATTCCATACATCTGAATTAAAGTCAGTGTATAACATATGGCTTGCTGTCTCCATTGTAGTCTTACAAATCATCCTACGCCAGGAACCAAGCCTATAGGTAAGCTCTCATTTTTCAAAGAGAGTATTTTTTTAATTTGTGTGGGACGACATTGATCATTTGGGGTCTGCACAGAATCGTCACCGAATGTAATTAAAAAATATGCTTCTGTCAAAACAGTTGACAGATAAATGTTTTCTATTTGTTTTAAGCCTCCTATGGTGGAATGAGGACAACCACACAATCAGAGAATGAGGTACAGTGTGTATCACAAATCATCGAACAGGATTTATTAAGCAGCAGTGGGGTAAGAAGTATATTAAATAAAAGGCAAAAGTGTAAAAAAAATATGCAATTTTAAAGTAGCAGTCCTGCAAAGTACTCGTGACCTTTTCACATATATTTATTATTTCGTTGTTAATAGTGATGCATCAATGTATAAGTAGGATTAATTGTTTTGTTTTTTTAGTTTTAACTGCTTTATTTGTTTGTTGGTATAAGCCGGTGGTCCCAGGGGTCAGGACCCCTGACAGGCTCACCAGAAAAATCTGAGGGGTGGTGAGATGAGAAGGGAAGAAAGTTTTTCCCCCTCTAACCTTTGCTCATAGGCATCTTTAACTTGTAATGAAGGGTTCTGTGTTTTATACAGCTTTTTTAATGTAGTGTTTAATATACGATCTGGACTGAACTACAGCTGTCGGAAAAATGTCCTGATATATGGAAGTAGAAGAATAAAGTAGCATGAAATGGAAGCTGCATAGCTGCTTCCCACCACTGTTAAACACCGAAAGCTTAAAGCTCTGTTACCATCAATGTTTCATATCCCAGGACAAAGAATGGTTTGCAGGAGATTGCAACAGAAAGACAGCTGAGGACTTCTTACAGAGTGTCAACAAGGTAAACCAAATAATCTAATGTTTCACCTAACAGCCAACGATTGATTGTTTTCGCTGACATGAGAATAAGAGCCCCAACTTCCCCCATTTGTCTTCTCGTTTACTCGGCTTGATATGTCCAGTCTTTTTACCTTTTCTGAGTTTCTTTAACTCCTTTTGTGTTCCCTACTCTTCATGTCAGTTTTGCTCAGATGACTGTATCAGGTTGTCCTGTCTGCCCTGTCTGTTTCCTCGTTGCAGGACGGCGCCTTCCTTATCCGTCACAGCTCGGCCCAGAACAGCCGCCAGCCGTACACCCTCGCTGTGCTCTACCAGGAGAAGGTGTACAATATTCCCATCCGCTTCCTGGAGGAGACACAGGGGTACGCCCTCGGCAAAGAGGGCAAGAAGAGTGAAGAGGTGAGGGCAAATGAGGCAGCTTCAGGAGAGGGGAGCGAGAGAGACAGGAAAGAGATGGAGAAGAAGAAGAGAAAGAGAACAGGACTGCAGGAAGGAATGCAGCTTAGGAAGAACTCCCGGCTTTTCATTTGTTCACCTCACTCCATATCTTTCTCTCTCCCTCAGATGTTCACCACTCTCGACGAGATGATTTCCCACCACAGAAATAACCAACTGCTTCTGATTGACAGCAAGAGTCAGGCCAAGCACACAGCGTATTTAACCCACCCTGCACGCCCTTAACACCGCACTACTACAGCATCTCTTTCCAACTAAGAAATACAACAGGGTTACTCTGTGTCACGCGTCATACAGCTGCAGTTCCTTTTTTTTTTGTTGAATGAATTGAAATAGACTTTGCAATATTTCAATGCACTGAAATATTAGCAGAGATGCTGCAAATCCCACAAACTGTTGCTCCTTGACGCTCGACCCAAACCGAAAAAACATAACGCTCGGACACCATCAAGTTCTGTGGTTTTCACAAAATGATTTTTGACTATTTCGCTCCATGACTCATCATTCTAGGAACAATTGCACAAGGTCAACGGTTCTCTAGTTAGGAGGAAAATTTGTCCTTTTTTTTTTTTAACTGTAACAATTCTCCAGCATGTTGGTGTTTTTCCGCCCTTGGATTGAAATCTTGCTCTCCCTGGATTTTGCTAAATTTGAAAGATACAGTGATAGATTTCAGCTGTCACACACTATCAAACCACAGTACAAGAGCTTCCAATTTTTGCAGCCGTAATGTTCACCATCCCTTTGATGCTCCTACTCATTTCCTACTCAGATAAAAGTCTGCGTGAATGAGTAATTCTATTTTAATCCGAGGTATAAACTTGGTGTATAACTTTTTCCTAGTTTAGTTTTTAGTTTGATGGATTTGATTTTGTATAGGTTGTATGTTACAGGTGTCTTTTTTGGTGTTATACTGTAGATTTAATGCGATATAGGTCATAAAGTAAAATGTATATCTGCCTTACATTGCTTTTTATTTTATATATTCTATCACAGTTTCTCCATATTTACTGTTTTTGACCTGTAACCAACAATTTACCTGGTTCCTATAACGGAGAGACTTTTTTTGGGTTTCATGTGAGGGATAAAAATGCATTATGAAAGGTTGATGCTTGATAATGTCTTGTGAGAAAAGTCAAACCTCCACTGTTGTCTGACTTCAACTTGTCATGAATCCTTATTTAAGAGGGTCAGTGTGGTGAGCTTTACCGTTAACAGAGACACCAGGAGATAGTGTGTGTGTGTGTGTGTGTGTGTGTGTGTGTTGGTGTGTGTGTGGCCACAGACCAGAGACTGGTGGTTACACCTGCTTCCTGTCAGGGTGAGACCACCTCTCCATAAATCACATGACCACCCAAAATATCATATGGCAGAATAATAACCGTGTGCAAAAACAAAATCAAAAATAAACTGGTCAACTTGAAAAAGGGTGCCATTGACGTTTTATTTTTTGATTAATTGGACCTTTAGAATAAATCACAACACCAAATCATGGCTGTAATGTGTATGTCATGACATCAGATACAGAGAGACCATCATACAGTCAGAGTTTAGCTTGTAACTTAACTATATTTGACAGCAATTAAACAGTCTGTCTGATCACATAATGCGGTACATTTCAGTTGGCTACAGGCCGAAAATGCAGGGGCTCGTGCAAGCTGCCGTATTTGTATAGTGGTGTAAATGAGAACTAAATAACTTCCTGGAGCCGGTGTCATTTGGCAGGTTGGTGTGGGGCATCTTGTTGCTCTGTTACAGGATTTCTGCCGGGATGACAAACTGATATATCGTCAGGATCCTGACCCCAATAACACCGTGTGATTTGCAACATGCAGCACAGCAGCTCACCATCCCTATCTCGTCGAATCACAGTGAAGTAACCGTTGTTTACATTTGTTCACTGAGATCTAATTCTAAGTTATGGAGATTTTGTTTATGGATTTTAGGCTTTATTTGGCAGTAGAGAATACAGGAACTATGAAAGGGAGATGACAAAGATCCCTGGCTGGACTTGAACCAAGGTCCAATCAATTACAGTTTTCTTTTCTTTTCTTATGCCATTTTAAACTTTGTTTGACAATCAGTCAGAGACAGCATAGAGCATAGCAGGAGAGAGAAAGACGGGATGACATGCAAAATGGTAGATGTAAGGAGCCTTGATAGATGCGTTTAACCAAGGGAGCTACAATGTGCGCCCCCCCCCATTGTCTGTGTCTTAAAACCCCTATAGGCCCCCCATATTAAATATATTAATTTTAAAATATACTTAATAAAACCCCCTATATCATGGAGTCTTATTTTGTCCGCTTTTCCTCTAAATAACCTGGAACATATAATCAGCCTCAGGTGCAACTGTTTCAAATAATAAGCAAATTGATTATTAAAGTACTTTTCTTAATAAAATGTCAAAATGTTTCACATTCAAAAAAAAGAAGAGGTGTTAATAGTGTTGTTCTATAAACAAACTCTACAAACTTTGATTTCAAAAGTTGTCTGTTCTGGCCACATCCTGTGTGTGGTCCTGACTCACATCAGTGAAGTAAATAGGCCTTTGTTGATTAAAAGGAAGCATTTTAAAGACAAAACTGCAACCTGTCAGTTCGTCATCTGGACAATTATGATTGTCAAATACACCAGACATTGATATTTTACACGGCTTTTCCTTATCATTCCCATACGTAAAAAAATGTGTCCATAGAGTCAGTCTCATCATTTAAGATGGTATACGTGGCCAGAAAGGTTTTCTTTGGCAGTGTATCGAGTGCAATGCATGAGATAAATAATATTAATGTTAAAAATCACCGTGTGACGAGAGTGTGTCTTCTAACAGGCATGATGCCAAATGATGGTGATGATGATGATGAGGCCAAGACATGTAAAAAATATGCTTTATCAGCTCCTTAGAAAACGTTTGGTACACTGTGTGTGTGAGTGTGTGTGTGTATGTGTGTGTGTGAGAGAGTGTGTGTGTGTGTGTGTGTGTGTGTCTTTGTGTGTGTGTGTGTGTGTGTGAGAGAGACTGTGTGTGTGTGTGTGTGTGTGTGTGTGTGTGGTATACAGATCATGGAAAGGTGGGGCGCTTGTCACGAGCCCGGATTTCGAAGTTGGTGGAGAGGAAGGGGGAAGGGGGAAGGGGCTGCGGCGGAGGGGTACGAACTGCACATCCGACCTCTCTGACAGGTCTGGGGTCGGTGAAATATAAAATACAACACACAGGCTGCTCGATCACCAGCTTACAATCACCCAGCGCGGATTGTTTTTCTTGAGGACGGCCCCCTGCGTCCTGACGACGGGGCGGAACTGGTGATCGCAGCGGGGCTCGGTGCAAGTTGAAACGGACTAGTTTTCTCAGCGGAGGCAGCGGAGTTTTTTTGATTCAGGACTGTCGTGGGGGGGCACTGAATGGGAGCAGTCACTGGATTCGTGCGGTATCAACGCAAGCTGCCCAGACTTCCCGCTGCTGCCCATCACATTTGACTTTTTCCTTTGGGGGGGACGTTTAGACCGCCACGGTTCCTCCGGTTGTCCCCTTCCCCCCTTTCCTTCCTTCATTCCTTCCTTCCTCGCGGATTCTGCAGACACACGAATCGTCCAGAAATGGCTCAGATTCTGCCGATACGGTTTCAGGAACATCTGCAGGTAAGCGCGCCCGCGGGGGGCACCAACCCTCTTAAAGGGAGGAAACGAGACATGGATCGTTTTCAGCTCATTTCTTTTTGTGCGCAGCTCCTCGCCCAGGTCCGCAAACACACCGCACATGTCGCATTCGAATGGAATCAGACACAGGGCTGCAGGGTGGTGCTCGATATAGCCACAGGCCTCGTTTTCTACTGCCGAGCAGATGATGACTTGTAAAAAAAAAAATTCAGATGGTATACAGCAGCTCCACTGCGGACCTGTGCGCGTGTGCGCGCGCGCGTGTGTTTGTGTGTGCGTGTGGATACGCCGCAGTTTTTTTTGGTGCGTTCAAGTGGGAGAAACGCCGCTGTCATTTTCAATCCGCGCCGGCGCAAACTGCGGCGTTTTGACACTTTCTCTCTCTCTCTCTCGCAGACAACAGAGCTCAGCTGTTCACTGGTTTCAGTCTTTACACTCTAACACACACACACACACACACACTCTAACACACACACACACACACACACACACTCTAACACACACACACACACACACACACACACACACACACTAATATAAAGTCTGTAACCTTCAATCACAACACAACACTGCTGCACCCCGTGTCTGCAAAATATCCAGTTCCTTCCTGCACTGAGTTGGGCGTAACTGAAAATATAATGTTATATACTGTATGTTGCGTGTGACAAAGTAGAAGCGATTGTCTGATCACTGACAACAGTTTAATAAGTTCAGAAAACCGCATCACTTAGCTGCAGGGCCTCCTGTAAGACCACAATCATTTGAGCAGAATCTTTGATATTGCAATAGCACAAACAAACCCTCTCGTGTTAAAAACTAGTTTTATATTCAGTGACACATCCATCGATATTTTTCTATCGATTCAATGTGTCTTTCTGACTCTGCTTCACGGTATCTTTGCCGCAGAGGAAACAATCTGTGCAGCTTCAAAAATAGTCAACATCAATAACATGTAGCAGGGGCCACGAGAGCTGTTGGTTGTCTCCTATAGTGCACAGAGCAACACAAAATGCCCTTAAAAAGAAAACAAGCAGCCCGTTATGTGATCATCTGTGGAGGAACTATTCCTACTATGACCCCCCCCCCCCCCCCCGGTCTGGACTCTGATTGTCATTGTCCCATGGCAGCCCCAGTGCTTGGCATCTCGCAGCCAGAAAGAGAAACTTTGTGACGCACCCCTCGCCTGCCTTGGTCGGTCTGTAGCCTGTTGTTATGGTAACAGCAGGCAGTGAAATGGCCTTTCACTGGGGGAAAAAAAGAAGGCACGGAGCCCCCACCCCCTTCTCTCGGCTCCCTTCCTCTGGCCACTAGCCCCACTTTCATCAGCCAAAGATCCTTTATCCACCCCAAAAAAACCAAACTCTACTGGCCACCAGGCTCCTCTCCTCACTTGACAGCACTGATCCACCGTTGCTCGCTGATGGAGGGGGGCAGCGCAGTACCTGGAACCGTCTGGGTTATTGGGTTGAATTGCTCTGAGCATTGCATACCTTTCCCTTATACATCTCCGAAGAAAATCTCGCCGGGGGCAGTTGATAAGCAGCAGACTCGCTTTACGTTTCACCTCCACCGTGAAATCCCAGCTCTGCCCCATGGAGTCGTATCCCCCGGTGAATCTAGGTGGCTCCAGCAGAGTTCAAAAATGCTTGGAATTTGCAAACCCAGGACTTTGGGCCTCAAGTTGTTTAGCTTTTCTTTCTTTTTTCTCTCTTGGCCTGGTATTTACAGCTCAGTGTCTGCAGACCGGGCCTGGGGTCAGGGGTGGAACATGGACCCAGCTCCACGAGGATGTGCCAGCCTGTTGAACCAGCTGTAGGTTACTCCACGCCAAATAGTTCTTTTAAGTGACTCTGGTGTTTAAATGTGGACGTGGAGGATGAAACCTGGACTTATAGCGCTCATTTGCTCACTCCACATCAGTTGATACTTTACACCATCATTAACCTTGTTGTAAAGTATCTCTCTCTCATCACGGTGGCCTCCACGCTGTGGTTAAATTTGGTTGATCATGTTGGTGGCAAGATGAAGGAAGACGAGCACAGATCATTGGCTTGTTGAATTATGAACATGCTAAAGTGAGAGCTGTTTGCTTATGTGGTTCCTCTGCTGGCTGTCAGAGCAGCGGCCTGTGTACTCTAGCAGCTTGTGTAAAGTGCAAAAAATGTCCTGCAGCTCCGAAAGCGCCTGAACATTGTCCCGTCGAGTTGAGTTAGGAGAGTCCGACCTTCTGCTCTGCGGCTGTGTAAGGCATCCTGGTGCGCTGCTGCTGTATTCTGCACAGATGAAACGATGCCACCACGTCAAACCGGCAGCTGTGATAAACAGACGAGCGTAGCAGGCCCAATTTGAGTCCAGCAAATCCAATCAGTATAGGAAGCAGGTTGACAGAAGACCCTTATCTCAGTCTTGTAGAACACATCTGCGACTGCAGCAGTGACTGATAGGGACGAGCATGTGCGTCATTCGCACATGCAACATGCACATTGTGTCTTTCTGTAACAATAGCCGAGTCACGAAATGTTGAAAGAACTGATTTAGGGCTGCAACTCATTTGCAGTGTATTGTGTCAGAAAGTAGTCAAAAAATGTCCATAAAATTTTCTTTGAGGTCCAGGAAGCATCTTTGAATAATTTGTTTTGTCCGACCAACAGCTTAAAATTACTGGCAAACAAAAGCATCAAATCGAACTAGGGAATGTTTGAAAATGGCAAAAAAAAAATTGCCATTTTGGGGGCAGCAGAAACAAGACATGACACATATTTACCAAGCTATATGGGAAACATCTGAAATATGAGGCTCTTTGGCAGCCAAATGTCAAAAACTGCTCTACATTCACCAACTAGTCACAGACCTTGTCTGCCTGCTGTTAATTCTGCTGTTTATAGAGGAGTTTTAGAGCTTTTTCACTGAGGACAGCTGCCAAAGACATGGCCAGGGAGAACTGTGCAAGTGCAACCAAAACACTGAAGCTGTGGGCCATAAAAACCAAAACAATGAGCTGAAAGAAACTAAAATGCCATTGTGAGCAAGCCTCTCACATGCACATATTTAATTGATCCATTGCAATATAAACACTGATTATACACAGTTTTAAGGTTTTCATGATCACCTATGCCGTATACCTATTAACATTTAGGTGATAAATCAAACCTATACCCACCTTTGGTGCAAGAAAGTGCGACAGAGTAGCACCACTTCCACGTGTTTTTGCTGCATTCCCTCATTTAAAATGTGTTTTTGTAGTCGCCTTATAAAACTCAAAACCCCTCAGCTGCTGATGCGACGTGTCTGTGTCTGAGCGATGCATCCGCCCAGTCTATGACTCACCGAATACCGTCAACGCTGTTTCATCAGTGAAGTTCAACTGCCCTTAGTTGTTGTGATATTAGTGGCTGTTTTAGTGTTGCTGTTGAGGAAACGGGGGGGGGGGGGGTTACAGGAGTCTCTGTGTGCGAAGATGCCCCAACTAGAGGCAGCTCATGGTTCACTGGATACAGTAGGTTGTAGGTGAAGTGTGATTTTAGTCTGGAATGTTCCTCTAAGAGGGAGTGCAGGAGGAGGAGGGGGGGGGGGTTCTTCTGGTGAGTCAGTCGCCCCACCTTGTGTTGTTAATTGCCAAAGGCCTGTGTTACTGGAACTGCACTGTACAGGCCTTGCTCATATCCCTCTTTCTTCATTTCTCATAAAAAGTGCTTTTACCACTCTCCTCTTCAAACTGTTCTCTCCCAACAACCACACACTCTTTGCTTTTATCAGGATGAGGGACTGCGTCTTGATCTTCTCCTCCCTTTCGCTCCCATGCTTATCTTCTCTCCCCCCCCCCCAGTATCTTTATTGTATTTTCCCTCCCTGACCCTCCCAGAGATGGATCTGGCAGGCTTGAGGAGGATGCAACATATGGCTCCAATCCCCCCCTCAGGTCTTCTCCGTGGCCTTGTCATGAAGCCTTTATCTTGCACGTCCCCATAACACCACAGAAACCAACTGAACATCGAGTTGTGGCCGTGAGATCTAGTCGAAATCATAAGTGCTGCAAGCTAAAACAGGCAAAAAGCTCTGCAGAGCTTTGAGGAACTATACACGGTTGGGTGATAATTCTCTGTGGTGTTCATGAAAGTGACTTTTTTCACATACACATTTGATCCACTGGAACGTTAAAATATTGATTACTAGAGCTTTCAATCATTTTTTCAGCCTTACCTAATGAAATTAAACCTAAAAATGCTATTTAGAACTTCGATCGATCTATATAAAATGGCAACTTAAAAAAAAGAAGTAATGTTTCAGTCATTTTTAACACAAAATATCAATAATTTGTTCCAACCTCTCAAATGGGAGAATTTGATTCTTTTTACTCGATACATATGATCTTATACTGAATATTTCCATATAGTTTTCGGACTGTTGGTCAAGTTGAATAACCAATTTGATTGCAGTACGCTGTAAGAAATCAATACTGGCATTTTCACCACTTTGTAGAATCTCTCAATTGAGAAAGTAATTGGTAGATTCATTGCTAATGAAATGAATCATTAGTTGGATCCCGAATGTCATTTTCTTGGCTATAATTCCTCAGTAAAAAAAGAACTTGCTAGGCACGTTGTACGGCATCTCTCACTCAGTCTTCCTCAGACCACTGACTTATTCCTTCCTGTTTTGTAGTTGACCCTAATGAAATGGCTCAGCTGTCATGATCTGTTGTCCTGCTCTAGCGGCCAACTGTGAGATAGTATAGTCCTTGTGATGAGCGTAGGGATTCCTTTCCGCTTGCCTCAGACTGCATAATGCAGTCGGTTCAGTCATCAGAGGGGAGAGTGCATGTTGTGGTCTGCCCTCTCAGTTAGTTTGACAATGTGCACAATAATTCCTCTGTGTGGCCGCCGCTAACCCCGGTGGAGCGTTTCATGTTTGTTAGTGTCTGCTAAGATTTTACACAGCAGAGATTGACATCGGCTCAGTCTTTGTGTTTGTCCTCAGGAAAAATAAATGTGCTGAATAATAAATCAAATTCATTGGTGCTTTATTCAGGAAATGATGACGCTATACTTAGTGTCAGTGGATCTCTATTGAAGATATCCTTTAGTGTTGCCTCTGTCTGGTTTAGGCTGAATAGTCGAAGTGTCAACTTTTCTTATAGCTTGCTGTTCACATAGATGATTAAATGCAATGTCAGGGTTTGATCACAGACTTTGGTTAAATAAAGTAACGCTGTACTTTTCCCAGTATAATTGAGATGTTATGATGGTTACTAATGTACAGTGGCCCTGAGGGTCAAAACACAAAAACATTTGACAAAACACAGCAACATTTCAGATTACCTTAGGGGGGAGGGACAACCCTTCTTATTTGTGACTGGACAGAACCAAAGTAACTGGACAGTCCAATATGTCATTTTCTGTTTCCCTTCCTTGCCTGAGTTTTAGAATGAGTTTAAAAAGAATGGAAGAAGAGTTCGAAATCAATAATGTAGGACATTTATATGATGTAATTCTAGATATGCTTGGCCTGTTTTATGGAGCAAGTTCAGCATATATTTTCATTATCTGGCTTCAATAAGCCTAACATTGGCCTTCTGCATAACCTTTATTACAAAGCTAGATATTAACTGGCTCCTCTTGGCTATGAGCGGTGTTCATGTGAAAGAGTCGGAGTAATTAATGACAAGCAAAATAATTAATGAATCATGAATAAAGTAATTAATATGCTATTAAAAATAAATTATTATTCCTGCGGGTAAATTTTGTTACATTGACAGACAAAGGTGATATTGAAAAAAGTAAACGATAAAATTACATTTTACTAGAGTAGAAAATAAACACTAAAAATAATTTTCGAATTTTGTGAAGTTCAGAGTTTATTTTTTGCCATTTTGTCTGATGATGAACAAACTATTATGAATATGTTATGCAAAAAAAGTTGAAGTGATATCAAACTGTGCAGCCAAAGCAAGAGAGAAGTAGTTCATCTGATTAAGTTCATCTATAATGTTTATTTATAATCAAGGGAAATATTTAACAAAAGACATTAATAAAAAACTGAAATGTGGATGTGTTCTGACCCTGAGGGCCACCGTACTAATGGAATTGCAAATGGGACATGTTCCTGAAAATGCTTCAGTAAATCCAGTGGATTATTAGCAGCTGTAATAAGAGTGTAAAATAAAACTCTGTTGCATTAACATCCTGTTGTCCGCCGTGTGCCCACGCTTGTTCTGTGGCTCCATGTGCCACCAGACCTCCTGTCTGGAAGACAACCTTTAAGAATATCTATTGGAAAATTGGTGGAGACCTGCAACTATTTTAATCAAAACCCTGTTATGGTTGGCTACTTGCTGCCCCCCCCCTCCCCCACCCCTCCCCTCCCCCACAAGGCTAATGTCAGCTGCTGCCATAAATGTTTCCCTGCTGCCTTTTATGTTGTTGAGGCGACATGACTCATTTGGAGGTCTAAAAAATCTGTGAAGTTGGCATGTTCCACTTCTAGCTGAGTTTTGCTTTTAGTGTAACGGTAGTAAACTGTTGGCACACAGTGATGGAGAGGTCTACTGTGTTTTTATTAATTTAAAAATGTTGTGATTCCACAAGAATTAAGACGATGAATCAAATACTACCTCATAGCTCATTATTTCCAATACAATACACAGTTATGAATATCTTATTTCATAAAAGAAACCTATCGATTTATAAATAACTGGACAAACACCATCCACTGATGGAGGCCACAAGATGTGGCTATAAAAGCCTTGGAAGTACTTGAATTAAATATGTGCTTGAGTTAATTTCTTTGGCAAAACTGTAAAGAATAACACTTAACATAAATCTCACAACGATAACATTTTCCATGTTTATTCATGTGCTCAATCATAGATATTTGATGATATATTTCAAATAGAAACCTACAGTCAATAGCTTCATGTTTACTGTACAAAAATGAGGGTCTTCTCATTTAACTCCTTGTCCGAAACCTTGTATTTCTGAAAATGTCCAACTACTGCTTTGTTAATAGCTTTACTCACTCATTTGTAACTATTGACAACTACATCAATATACACTCCAAAAATGTCCATATTTGTACGTAACTGGCATTCAAATACGTTAAAATGCAGAATGGGGTTGAAGGAAGAATCTCATTGTTAATGTTTTATTATTATTTTTTTTTCCATTATGAATATTTACAGTTGCAGAACCTGGGCGTGAACCCCGCCAACATTGGGTTCAGCTATCTGACCATGGAGTCGGACAAGTTCATCTGTATCAGGGAGAAGGTCGGCGATCAGAACCAGGTGGTGATCGTGGACATGTCGGACCCCACCAACCCGATCAGGAGGCCAATCTCTGCTGACAGTGCCATCATGAACCCCGCCAGCAAGGTCATCGCCCTGAAAGGTAAGACCACGTATGGTGACACATCCATGCAGCCCCCACCACTGGTTTGTTACGAAGAGAAATGTGTTTGCCAGTATTACTAGTGGATTTTTGCCAAGGGCTGAGGTTATTGTTGTTGTTTCGATTCCCAGAATAAAGTCGGCACACTGTTTATTCGTCCCTAGTTTTTCTCAGATTTAGCCACAGGGGTGCCATGGGAATGCCGCGGGGTCTCGCAATGACTCATGCTCTGTCAATGCAGTGAATATGTAGAGTGCTCTCAGTTCTATTGCCTGAATGTTCTAAATTGGTTGTGTAAAATTGATTTCCTGTCACTGAATCTAGCCCTCGGAGCACAAACACAAGCGCTGATCAGGACGATTTGCCTGTAATGCTTCTCTCTCCCTCCGCCCCCTTCTGAGGATAATATGCCGGCCCTTTCCCTGTGGTCTATCTTTGTCTTCTCGTTCTCACCTGATTGACACTTTGCTTTTTCTCCCTTTTGCTTTCTGTCATGTCTCAGACGGTGAGTTGCTCTCTGTCTGTCTACCCGTCTGGTACTCTTGTTGTGATGATACAGTAGCCGTGTCTCTCTCATGAAAGCTTCCCACATGGCCCACCCACGTGCACACAGCTATTTTGACCACTTATCAATCAAAAGACACACAGTTTTTTTAGACTGCCAGTGAATTGCTGCAGTATAACCACACCTAACCTGCAAGTACATACTACTTTTATGAGAACTATACATGGGTTAGCATGTTTGTTGTATGCCGGTAGAGTGTATGTGTCTCATCACATAGTACACAGTGGGTTAGGCACTGTGTGTGTCTTTACACGCCGGTGTGAGCGTGTGCCAGCAGCCACATCATCGTTCAGCTCTTTCCTTGCTGCATATAAATGATGCCGTTAATGTACCATTATATCTGTGTGTGTGCTGACGGCGGTTTGTACAGCAGCTCCAGTATTCACCTGAATCAGGCCTCTCCTACCCGTTTTATTCTTTGAGACCTTACTGGTACATGTTGCTACTTATCATATGTACAATATTCTAGAGCCCAGAGACATTATTACGTCTGCTTTCTGTGGCCAGACGTCAGTTGCACCCTGGAAATGTCAGCCAGGTTACGATGTGCAGTGTTTTGCTTCCTTGCCCTATAAAACACCCTTAACCTGAATGACATACAACCGACCTTCTCAGTCCTCTAGTGGTGTGTAAATACGCACAGAGAGTTTTTTATTTGCCTAGATTAAATAGACTTCAATATTTGTCTCTGACACTCCCACTGGTTCACCGTTACACTGGACATTAATGGGATTTTTTTGTTGCTTGTTACTCTAAATAATCCACAGAACATGCTTCCAATAGTTTTCTTCCATAAATAAGATAAAATAAGTCCCAATTAAAAGATGTACATTTTAACCTTTAATTGTTTTTCAATATTTCACAAACAAACCAAAATCATGTATATGACTGGGTTTGGGTGAACAAAAAACTCCCCTCAAAAATCCACAAATGAATTCTTTGATTGTGTTTTGAGTCTTTTTTTTTTTTACACAAAGATTATTTATGGTAAGAAAAATGTTATAGCTATTTTAGTCACTGTAGGTGTTATATCATGTGTGGTATAAACAGTGGAATTTTCGAAATCAGCATTAGTTATCATGAATTTATTATTATTGATGTGAATGTGTGAAATAGTTTTACAATACACCTCAGCTCTGTCTTGTCTCACTTCCTCCCCTCAGCTGCCAAGACGCTGCAGATCTTCAACATCGAGATGAAGAGCAAGATGAAGGCTCACACCATGACGGAGGAAGTCATGTTCTGGAAGTGGATATCAGTGAACACTGTTGCCTTGGTGACGGATACGGCCGTCTACCACTGGAGCATGGAGGGGGATTCCCAACCAGCCAAAGTATTCGATCGGCACGCCAGTCTGGCAGGATGTCAGATCATCAACTACAGAACTGACGAACAACAGAAGTGGCTACTGCTGATAGGGATCTCTGCACAGGTACGAACGTGTTAAAGCCGTAAAAATGCACATTGCAGTAAAATATCTGATCTATCACTCTCTGTCTGATCCCTTATTTACATGAGAAGGGAAGGGATAGACAGAATTAGCCGAGAAATGGGAGCTTTATTCGCAAACCTACCTAAAGCAAGAATGGTCTTTCATCTGGAAGCACTTGATTAACATGGCGGTGTCACCGACTCAGAGGATTAACAGTCTATTTTACTCTTGTTTTGTCTCTTTGTCCTGCAGCAAAACCGCGTAGTTGGAGCAATGCAACTGTATTCCGTTGACAGGAAAGTGTCCCAGCCCATCGAAGGCCACGCTGCTGCCTTCGGGGATTTCAAAGTGGAGGGAAATGCCAAAGCCTCCACCCTCTTCTGTTTCGCTGTGCGCTCACAGGCTGGGGGAAAGGTGAGGGCCTCTGGATTGTGCGCACGAATTTCACTCGCGATGCTATCGGAGTGTATTTAGTCTAGTGTCTGAACAAAGACCTCGGAATTGTACAACAAGACAGTGTTTTGGTTTAAGATCACTGGAGAAACAACTGTTATTCATACTTTTTTTTCAACAAAATAGCTTTTGTTGAATGTGCATGCACTACCCTCTGTTGTCCTTCATATTCATACTAGCTTTACTGCGGTTGTTAGTCTATTGTAATCATTTCTTCATGTGGACCTTCGTCATTCAGTTGCACATCATTGAAGTCGGTCAACCAGCTGCAGGAAACCAGCCATTTGCCAAGAAAGCAGTGGATGTGTTCTTCCCTCCAGAGGCCCAGACAGACTTTCCTGTAGCTATGCAGGTAGGAAAGGAGACCCACTGCTCATCTGTTTTCGGTGACTGCTGAGCACTTAACTTCTCTCTCTGGTCTCTCTCCTCAGATCGGTAGTAAGCATGGGGTAATATATTTGATCACCAAGTATGGTTACATCCACCTGTACGACTTGGAGTCCGGAGTGTGCATCTACATGAACAGAATCAGTGCGGAGACCATCTTTGTGACTGCCCCTTACGAAGCCACCTCGGGAATTATTGGGGTCAACAAGAAGGGACAGGTGCGAAACTAGCAGTAAAAGGGCAAAAAGTAAATATTTTATCAAAGTGTATATTTGCACCCAGGTGAAAATAGTCACAAGGCCATTTGACTACTTACACCTGCATCGAAAGTGGGAACGCCCAATGGCTCCCCTTCTGCCAGAACTTCTCACATATGACTCACTGAGGTGGGCCAGGAGAACCTAAAACTTGGGGTGTAAATAGCCACATTGGCTACACACCCCGAGTGCACCAACAGCATCGTTGGTTATCGATACCTGAGTGTAATAAGCGTCTCCTAGTGCTGTATACACCTGGGTGTAAGTAGTCAAATTAGTTATTCACCCTGGCTGCAAATAGCATTGTTTGCTACTGAGGTGCAAATACCATTTGCCTTTTTTCATTTACAGGCATGTACATGTAATGTTGTTACAACATTGACTTTTTTTGATTTTCAAGATGAATGTTTAATAACTGGTGATAATGGATTTTAAACTGTATTACTTTGTCCTGCTGTGTGTGGAAGCATTCTCCACGGACAGAACTGTGTTACATTTTCTCAGGATTTCAAAAAGTTTGTTAATCATTCCTTGTTTCCTTTAATGGATTATTTACCTATGTAGTACTTATGTATATCTATTTTTTCTTTCTTTCAAGGTCTTGTCTGTGTGTGTTGAAGAGGAAAATATTGTCAACTATGCCACAAACGTCCTTCAGAACCCTGATCTAGCGCTGAGGATGGCTGTGAGGTCAAACCTTGCTGGGGCCGAGGAGCTTTTTGCCAGGAAGTTCAACACTCTGTTTGCCCAGGGAAGTTATTCAGAGGCTGCAAAGGTTGCTGCATCAGCACCGAAGGTATGCCTGTATCACAAACGCTACAAAGGATGTACTAAATATTGCATGGGTATCTTCATGTTAATACACTGCAGTACATGTAAAATTCAACTTCAACAGTTTTAATGAAAGCTGTACCAATGATTCCTCCACTCTCTACCATCTTTCCTCCCCTCAGGGAATCCTGCGGACAGCAGAGACCATCCGTAAGTTTCAGACCGTCCCAGCCCAGCCGGGTCAGGCCTCTCCACTGCTGCAGTACTTTGGTATTCTACTGGACCAGGGCCAGCTAAACAAGTTTGAGTCTCTTGAGCTGTGCAGGCCCGTCCTGCAGCAGGGCCGCAAGCAACTGCTGGAGAAATGGCTAAAGGAGGACAAGGTAGGACTGGAAGATTAGAACAATGGGGTACCTTTCATAATCCTGTGCTAATCCGAAGAAATACCGAAGAACGTATACATTTTGCGTGATTACCATGTAGTAACATCTACCCATTGATTGTGAACATAGTTGGTAATTTTGATTACACATGTGCTGTAGCTGGAGTGCTCAGAGGAGCTGGGGGACCTCGTGAAGGCCTCTGACCCCACACTAGCTCTTAGTGTGTACCTCCGAGCTAACGTCCCCAACAAGGTCATCCAGTGCTTTGCAGAGACCGGCCAGTTCCAGAAGATAGTGCTGTATGCTAAAAAGGTAATCAGAGAACTTGCTTCACTTTTTTTCTATTCCTTTTTAATTTGGCACACTCATTTATCCACTGAGTGTATAAGGAAAATACAATACTGTTTGGTCAGGGGAAGAAGATTATTTAAAATAACATACACATCACATTAGGTTGGCAGCATCAGTGAAATGTGGTAGATTTGTTATATATTTTTATATTGAGAACATAAGATAATACTAGATGTCTAATACTATATGCCATTATTACTGAATTAAGAATTGCATTTGTATCCGACTGTGCTGTTGTAGGTGGGCTACACCCCCGACTGGGTGTTTTTACTGAGAAATGTGATGCGTGTCAATCCAGACCAGGGACTGCAGTTTGCCCAGATGCTGGTCCAGGATGAGGAGCCGCTGGCCAACATCAACCAGGTAAAGCACACACCAGCATTACCATCTCACTCACTAGAGACGTACAGTATTGCTTTTACACTTTCCCCCTGCGCCTTTATCCTCACACGTACACGCAAACACACAAAGAGCCCAGTGTGGGAGCCTCCGTCTGTGTTATTCCAGATGTGCCAGCAATGCCAGGAATTCACTGAGTCAATGACCTCCTCCTCCCTGTAAAGTCACATCATCACTCTGCTCAGTTCAAGTCTGCGATAGAGAAACTGATGACTTGATGCTTTTCCAGGAAACATCTGGCTACCAGGCCTGTGGTGCTTGGTAGTGTGTGACTTTACTCTTTCATCGCATGCTAACTCAAATTATGTTTCACAGATGGCAGGAAATCCAAAATACATTTTTCTTACTGAATTCTTTCCTTCCATTTCTCTTTTTTTTTCTTTTGCCCTTTGGTAGATCGTAGATGTTTTCATGGAGGGTAGTCTGATCCAGCAGTGCACCTCCTTCCTGTTGGATGCCTTAAAGAACAACCGCCCAGCTGAAGGACACTTACAAACACGTCTGCTTGAGATGAACCTCATACATGCCCCCCAGGTGATCATCTCTCCTGATTACTAAAAAAGCAACTTTCACATTTGATAATAAAATAAACAAGATTTGTGTTTTCACGTGTGTTATGAACTGTTTTAGGTGGCAGATGCGATCCTGGGGAACCAGATGTTCACACACTATGACCGTTCCCATGTTGCTCAGTTGTGTGAGAAGGCAGGTCTGCTGCAGAGAGCTCTTGAACACTACACCGACCAGTATGATATCAAACGAGCCGTGGTGCACACACATCTGCTCAACCCTGAGGTATGCCTGTCGAAGTTTGGTCACGCTTGTGAACACCACTCTCTTGGGAACAGCCACTTCTTTCTTTTTCCTTTTTTTTGATGATATGGGAAAAATGCCTGAACCCACTTCTTTTTGTCCTCCTCCCTGCTCAGCCTGCTGTCTCACTGTCTCACTCTCCCCATCTTCTTTTTTCTTATTCTGACTCTGCTTCTAGTGGTTAGTGAACTTCTTCGGCTCTTTGTCAGTCGAAGACTCGTTGGAGTGTTTAAGGGCCATGCTGTCGGCTAACATCCGACAGAACCTGCAGCTGTGTGTCCAGGTAGCGTCTAAGTATCACGAGCAGCTGGGAACTCAAGCACTAGTGGAACTCTTTGAATCCTTCAAGAGCTATGAGGGTAGGTGTGTCACACATGGGCAGCGGTGGCATGCAGACCTGGGTCATGTTGGATTAAAGTGGTTTTACGTGGTAATAAATGAGTCTGACTGTGCTGTTTCTCCCACTGCCTTCTCTATTCAAGGATTGTTCTACTTCCTCGGCTCGATTGTGAATTTCAGCCAGGAGCCTGATGTCCACTTTAAGTACATCCAGGCAGCCTGTAAGACAGGCCAGATCAAAGAAGTGGAGAGAATATGTAGAGAGAGCAACTGTTACGACCCAGAGAGGGTTAAAAACTTCCTCAAGGTAAAATTACTGATAATTTGATTCTGAATCTGATATACTGTGTGGCCAATTTCATACAATTCATTAACACAAAGGAGCCTTGTGCTTCTTGTCTTTGCAGGAGGCCAAACTAACAGACCAGCTTCCTCTCATCATTGTGTGTGATCGCTTTGACTTCGTCCATGATCTGGTGCTCTACCTCTACCGCAACAATCTACAGAAATACATTGAAATCTACGTACAGAAGGTGAGAGCAAGACGACTGCTGAGACTTAACACATAACCCATTTCCACCTTACTCCAAGTGCCTCTTAATTTAAGATGCACGCTGTCCTTTTATATCAGGAATTTGTCGCACTTGTTTTCAGGTGAACCCCAGCCGTCTACCTGTGGTGATAGGCGGGCTGCTGGATGTAGACTGTGCTGAGGATGTCATTAAGAACCTGATCATGGTGGTCAAAGGGCAGTTCTCCACTGATGAGCTGGTAGAGGAGGTAGAGAAAAGAAACAGGTAACACTGTCTTTTGTGTCTCTTCCCAACAGTTGTTCAGTTGAAACCCTTATTTGTAAGTTGTTTTTTTAATTTGTCCTAGATTAAATATTTGTCGGTGAAGATGCAGACAGAAAATGAATGAAGAGAGAAGGGGGGGTTATGACATGTAACACATGTACCAGGCCAGATTTGAACTATGATATTGCAGTTATGTGGCATGCACTGTAACCATTCGGCAAACCAAATCTGTTTTTTAGGCTTACAGTGCAGGACATGTTCGTGATCTGCTTGAACCACTTCATGCCATCACTTTCTTCTCCTGACTGTGTTGAAAAATGATCTTCTCTTCTTTTTATCAATAATGCTTGAGTGGATCATTAGTGATCTCAGTATTCATAAAGAATATCACAATTGACTAATAACAAAAAACAAAGTAAATATGAACAAAATGACCCCACAATTGGCACTTAAAGACTTTCAGATGCTGTATTAAATATTATAATTTGGACATGTTTTGACAAGTGCTTCCATTGTTTTTCTCTCGGTTTTGCACAAGCAATATCTTCCTGCAGTAATTTTCATGGATGGTTCAATAAAACTAGACATATTGGCTGTTCCACATCTAATGAAATACTGTGGATGTGAGATTGTGTTGGGGTACAGTTTGAATGAATGACGTTGCTGAATGCACAACACTGCCCTCCCGTGTTTAGGAACATCAACCTACAAATATTATTCAGGCCAAAAAGTACATGGCACTATAATGCATCTGAGTTAAAAACATATTATTAAAAGGAAGACGATTTTTCAAAACACTGTGTTTTCCATTATCTTCTCAGGTTAAAGCTTCTATTGCCATGGCTGGAGTCCCGTATCCATGACGGTTGCGAGGAGCCGGCCACTCACAATGCCCTGGCTAAGATCTACATTGACAGCAACAACACGCCGGAGCGCTTCCTGAAGGAGAACACGTTCTACGACAGCGCTGTTGTCGGGAAATACTGTGAGAAGAGAGACCCTCACCTGGCCTGTGTGGCGTACGAGAGAGGACAGTGTGACCTGGAGCTCATCAAAGTGTGTAGATCATGTTGCATAGCACAGAGATGATCATTCACATAATTCTAATATTGGTTGATTTAAAAAAAAAAAATTGCTTTATATCTTCTCAGGTGTGCAATGATAACTCATTATTTAAGAGTGAGGCTCGATATCTGGTGCGACGAAAAGATCAAGAGCTTTGGGCGAACGTGTTGGAAGAAAACAACCCCTTCAGAAGACAACTCATTGACCAGGTCGGGTTTTCCCCTGCGCGGAGGTTATGCGAACTGTAAATGAGTTGTGTATTTTTATGTTTATCGTGTTTTTCCCCTCCTTTAATTTTTCTCTTCAGGTGGTGCAGACGGCGCTGTCAGAGACCCAGGACCCAGAGGAGGTGTCCGTCACAGTCAAGGCCTTCATGACCGCAGACCTGCCCAACGAGCTGATCGAACTGCTGGAGAAGATTGTACTCGACAACTCGGTCTTCAGTGAGCACAGAAACCTCCAGAACCTGCTGATTTTGACGGCCATCAAGGCGGACCGCACTCGTGTGATGGAGTACATCAACAGGCTAGACAACTATGACGCTCCGGATATCGCTAATATCGCCATCAGCAATGAGCTCTTTGAGGAAGCATTTGCCATCTTCAAGAAGTTTGATGTCAACACTTCAGCCATACAGGTGAAATAAATGTATAACTGCTCTGCTCAGTATTTGCCTGTGTACGCTGAGTTCTGGTCAGGGAACTTCTTTTTTTGACAATGAGGAGTATAACATGAATGCAAAAATTTAGATTAATGTATGTAACAGTTATGTTTATGTTTTACATTTGTTTGTACATTTTGTAGTTGTTAGAGCATTTTAAGTATAATAAGCTTTTCACAATCCCAAAGTGAAGAAAAGTATTAAAAGTTTTGACCATGATGTTTAACACATGCAAATTAATGCTGTGTATAAGCACTGAGAATCTGTGCAGGCCATTGATGCTGCGGGTCGTATCTCTGTAATACTGTTGATCAAATGATTGAACTCCTTTCAATAAACTTTTACTCCTGATGTTTTATCTTATTGTAAGTACCTTTATGCCAGATCATATAATGCATATCTCCACTCTGTTCGTTTCTGTAGGTGTTGATAGAGCACATAGGGAACTTAGATCGTGCCTACGAGTTCGCTGAGCGCTGCAACGAGCCTGCGGTGTGGAGCCAGTTAGCCAGAGCTCAGCTGCAGAGAGACCTGGTCAAGGAGGCTATTGACTCGTACATTAAAGCTGTTGACCCGTCAGCATACATGGAGGTGGTCAACGCAGCCAGCAAGAACAGTAAGCCTTTGCTTTGCTGCATAACTCTGCTGCACGCCAGCACCGATTGATCTGAGCTGATCATTAAGGTGTTGTTTGTGTTTTTGCAGATAACTGGGAAGACTTGGTCAAATTCCTTCAGATGGCCCGAAAGAAAGCGAGAGAGTCGTATGTTGAGACGGAGCTGATCTTCGCTTTAGCGAAGACGAACCGCCTGGCTGAGCTGGAAGAGTTTGTCAGTGGGCCCAACAATGCTCATATACAGCAGGTGAAAAAAAACAACAAATAAAAACATCACAGGTGTAGTTTTTCTTCAACAGGATGTTCATCTGCATATGTATCTGCTAATTTCTGTCTCTCTTTCTCCAGGTGGGCGATAGATGTTATGAGGAGGGTATGTACGAAGCAGCCAAGCTCTTGTACAACAACGTGTCCAACTTTGCTCGCCTTGCGTCGACACTCGTCCATCTCGGCGAGTACCAGGCAGCTGTGGACAGCGCCAGGAAAGCCAACAGCACACGGACATGGAAGGAGGTAACTGGCACGCAAACAAGTTCAGCCGCTGTTCGACTAGTTTTTTCCAGATAGTGGGTTAGTGGTTTATTGAGATTTCCCCCCTCCTTCATGATAATATTAAAGTAGCACCTAATACTGTATTAGATTGTCAAATTTGAGCATACAACATACAACTTGAGTCTTATTAAATTTGCATGTCATGTGGGAGTTCCTGTAATGAACGAGGAGTCGTTATTACGATATATCTAAATAAAAAATAGCCTGAAAAAGTAAACAAACATTTATCCCATGCTTACATGCCTAAGGTAATTAAATGCACATTTAATGGGTGTAGTGTTATATTAACCATGTGTTGTATTTGTAACCCTCAGACTTGCGCTGGTGGAAGTGTTATAGGAATGTCACTGTAATCTGATTGGTGAATAGTGATATATGAAAGCTTTACCTGTTTACCTTTTATTGTTTTCATTTCCTCTTGGTAACTTTCCTCGCTTTTCCTTCTGACCATCAGGTGTGTTTTGCATGCGTGGATGGCGAGGAGTTTCGGCTGGCACAGATCTGCGGCCTTCACATAGTGATCCACGCCGACGAGCTGGAGGATCTGATCAGCTACTATCAGGACCGTGGCTACTTTGAGGAACTCATCGCTCTGCTGGAGGCCGCGTTGGGTCTGGAGCGGGCTCACATGGGCATGTTCACCGAGCTCGCCATCCTCTACTCCAAGTTCAAACCTCAGAAGATGAGGGAGCACCTGGAGCTGTTCTGGTCCAGAGTCAACATCCCAAAGGTAGATAATGTCTGCACATGAGTGTGTGTTTCAAAACAACTCTGTCTGTTGTAATGAATCTTGATTTATTACCCTGCATAGATTCCTGCTTTTCATCAGCACCCTAGAAGAAAAGTAATACGATGCACTTTTCTTTTCCGGTGGCTGATGTTGCACTGAAATATTGCTGTTGTCTTGTGACAGTTTAAATTCTACTGATTTAAATGTTTTCATTTTAAATAAAGGATTGAACATTCCTCTACCAGGTTGCCCTCTTGCCCTTATAAAATCCAAAGTTAGACTCAAGCATATGTTGTCATCGAGGTAAAAAAAAAGAAGGATTGATTGAAGATTCCTAAAATCCTTGAAAGCTTTGCAGAGAAGTCTTCAAAAAGTATTTGTTACCTTAAAAGGATTTAACATTGAACCTTGAATGATATTTGTATTCCACATACCAGGTTCTCCGTGCGGCGGAGCAGTCTCACTTATGGGCAGAGCTGGTGTTCCTGTATGATAAATATGAGGAGTTCGACAACGCTGCCATCACAATGATGTCTCATCCAACAGATGCATGGAAAGAAGGGCTGTTCAAAGACATCATTGCTAAGGTAAATAGAAGCATTGGTGACTGAGCTGTTTCATTTTCCTTTTCTAACTTTTAAATATCTTTAATTTTTTTCTTTTTTCAGGTTGCCAATGTGGAGTTGTACTATAAATCTCTTTCTTTCTACCTGGAATTCAAACCCCTATTTCTGAATGACCTGCTGACTATATTGTCTCCACGGCTGGACCACAACCGAGCTGTCACCTTCTTCAGCAAGGTAACCAGTAGTGATGTCAACTTTTACGAATGACACCCTCTCTGTTGTTCTTTGCAGATTGTACACAGTAACAAACACTTTTGACCCTGACTTGTTTTTGCTTGACCAGATGAACCAGCTGAACTTGGTGAAGCCTTACCTGAGATCTGTCCAGAGTCACAACAACAAGTCCGTCAACGAAGCTCTCAACAACCTGCTGACAGAGGAGGAAGACTTCCAGGTCTCTCAGCTGTTCTGTTACTAGTGTTGATGAAAGAACGTAGAGAAGATGATGTAAACACTCAAACTTTGCCACTAACTGGTTTGTTTGCTTCGGAACGCTGTTCCTTAACGGTGGTACAATTTATCTGTTTTATAGGTTTTCGCAGGTGTTAAATCGCAGCTATTAAATAATTTTGTAAACATCTGACTTATGCTTTTGCAGATAGCGCCCAACTATGTCATTTGTCATATTTGTTTTGAGAAGTTGGATAACATTTAATGCCCATATTGTACAGTATGTAGCAGTGTTTGTGTAGTTGGAATTTGTATTTTTCTAATATCAGAGTTAAATCCTTTGTCAGGAAGATCTGACATTATTTTGTCTGTCACCTGCATGTTCATAATAGTCTGTGGGGAAACATTTGAAATTGTAGCAGTAGTAGAAGTAGTGAATAAGATTCTGTGATTCACCGCTGACAGCCAGTTAACACACATTAACTGGTTTTTTTTTGGTCTGTGGTGTAATATTTCACATTGCGTGTGTTACCCACAGGGCCTGAGAGCATCAATCGATGCCTATGACAACTTTGATACCATCGGCCTGGCTCAGAGGTTAGAGAAACACGAACTTGTTGAGTTTAGACGTATCGCAGCCTACCTGTACAAGGGCAACAACCGCTGGAGACAGAGCGTAGAGCTCTGCAAGAAGGACAAACTCTACAAGGTAAGAACATATACAGACATTTATTTGAAAAATAAAGAGCTTAGAAATCTGAAACCTATGTTCCTCGCATTTGCCGAGTACCTCCATGCTCCCCTAGATGTCACTGTTTGTTTAAACTTTAGATACACTCACTTTATTTGGAGATGGATGTATGAACAATCAAGTAAAGATCAAAAAAAATCATGTCACACAAATTTTTGCTTGGACAACTCAAGCTTTTATGTTTCCCATAATGAGTCCGTTAAATGTGGCCTTTCCCAGGATGCCATGCTGTACGCTGCAGAGTCTAAAGATGCTGAGCTGGCAGAGACGCTGCTCCAGTGGTTCCTGGAGGAGGGCAGGAAGGAGTGCTTCGCCGCCTGCCTCTTCGCCTCCTACGACCTGCTCCACCCCGATGTGGTGCTGGAGCTGGCCTGGAGGCACAACATCGTGGATTTTGCCATGCCATACTTCATCCAAGTCATGAGGGAGTACCTGGCAAAGGTTAGTGCAAAGATTTCACGTTTGATTTATTGTTGATTTTTAGTTTCTGCTTTATTGTTAAAGTAGGTTTGGTTATTGTACTTTTAAAAAAAATTAAATAAAAAGGATCAAGTTTCAAATTCTGCATTTTTCTTTTTCTTAGATTGTTAAATTTCCTGTAGAGTTGGTCAGGTGTATTTAGAAGTACTGAAAATCAAGTCATACCAACTATTTTAGTTAACAGATATGATTAGACAAGAAGGTACATATAGAGGATAATAGTTATGTATTGTATTTTTAACTGAACTCCCTCTGGTCATCATGATTTCCTTTAATGTTGACCTGTAGGCATGTGAGGTCACTTGAGGTCATCTCTTTGGGTTCTTTTCCAGGTTGATGAGTTTGCAGCGAAGGTGACGGTCTCTGGCCCTCTTTTTTATTTCTCTTCTGTGTTCTGTCCGTTTGTTTTTGTTGTAACTTATCTCTTAGGTTTCTGATGTAGGAACCTAGCATGGACTGTAGACTGAGTACGGCCTAACTAGCACTGGTCCTGGAGAGCGGCAGTAGTGTGCGCAGGCTTTTTTCCACTTCAGCACCAACACAACAAATTGTTAATACATTTTTGATTTCATCTCCTCATTGGTGTGTGTGTAAGGCTTTTCGCTGTCAAGCGGAAACTAAATGTTAAATAAGGAAAAGGCAACCCGTTTGTTGGTTTTCAGTGCAAACATGACGAGGAGCAGGCTAAATGTGACAATGGCACAATGTAATCTGAGGTTGCATGTCTTCTTAAGCAGTAGGAACTAAAAGCTTAACGTTCTGATTGTGCCATTAAAAGAATATATGTGCTTATAACGGTTAATGGAAAATAAAATTAATTGCCACATCATTCAACATGGGAACTAGTTTGGTAGGTTATAATGTTTAACGCCCTTACTTCCTGGCATTTCATGATCACTTGTTGAACACTGGCACCCTGGAGATATAATATGGTAAATCAAGAAGTCTCGGACCTGTGAAGAACCCATAACTGTAAATGCTGTGTTGGTGGCTGGAAGCTCAAAGCCTGTGCACCATTTTGTCCCTCAGGACCAGGAAAAGCCTGTCCTAGCCTAACAGATACCTCTCACCTTCTAACTCCTCTCTCTTGGGGCTGCATCTAGTGTTAAATTGAGACTGATGGTATAATCGGCCACAACATTAAAACCAGCTTCTGTTTTTTATTGTTGTGGCTGGTGGGTGTAGTACAATATGAGAAAAACACCTGACTAATGCTGTCCAAATAACTAGAAATGAAGGCGGGTGGGGAGAGCAGGCCACTCTAGATTTGTTAGATGCATCCCCATGGTTCTAACTCCAGGTTAACAAGTGTTGGTCTGAAATATGTTGCTGAATTAGATCAGTGAAGTGCAACAAACACTAACTTCACAGATGCTGGAGTCCTTCTTTCCTTTGTCTGTGGGGAAATTATTTATTTCAGCTCTAGAGACCATGTTCCATGAATTACTGATCAATCTGGTAGGAATGGGATCAGTGAAATACAAACAACTTTTTTTTTTTTTTTACGTCAGGGTAGATTTGCACATAACAAGAGACAGAAATAAGTTTATACTGCCACTGCTTTATATCCTAAATTTTTTTATCACCCATTTCTGTATTTCATCTAGTATTTTAAAAATGCATTTCAGAAATCATATTTCATTCACGCTGTTTATGATAATTAGTAGTCATATACAGAAAAGGGCTTCACAGGTGTTGTTTAATGTTTTCAGTCTTTCTACAGTCTTTTCTACAAATTCAACATTTTAAAAATCTACTTTGATTAAGATGAACTTTCATTGATCTCGTCTTGCATCAGAAACCTTTTGCATTAAGCCGTCTCCACAGTCGAAGCACAATGCTATGATTATTTCTTTGCACGTAGTCACTAGGAAAATTGGCACCACAGTCAACTCACTGCGCAAATACTGAATGCCTGGCAAGGATGTGCTTCTAATCTGTAGCTTTGTTTTAGTCCAGTAGGATGAAATTCACGTGATATTTCTGTCCGGAGTGGCTGCTGTCAGCCCTGAGTGGCGTGCATGTGGAAGCTGTGATTGTCATTTACTGTACTGATGAACTGATATAAGAGTGTTGACTGTGAATGGCTGAAAATGTAGCATCAGCATACAGGCATGTATAGCTTTTCCTTTACTTAATGCACAATTTGATAGTTCTTTAACCTTGAATCACACCATAATACTTCAGTCAGTTCACACAAATACAAAAAAAAGAAAGAAAACATTTTCCCCATAGTTGTAGCTAGCCATGATGTAGTTTTGGTGTTGTACGCTGAGTTTTTGAGAAATCTGTCACTGCCCTGTATCTCATCAGTGTTCATTCATTTTTCTCCTTTCTGATTCTCAAAACATTTACAAATTCCATTTTAGAAACTCAAAACGAGGTGCCTTTCCAAATATGTCTTTGTCATCTTGTTATTCATAATAAACCACAGACCTTGTTGATAAACGTTTTCATTGGAAACTATTTTCGACTAAATGGGGGGAAATTTTTTTTGACAACTGTCAACAATGAGGTCTGTTGATTATTTGAAGGTGAGCAAGGTCGTTGTATCTGGAAAGAGAGAAATTGCTTTTGGGTTTCAGTGCTTTGAGCCGCATGAGGGAAAAAAATAATTCCACATACTGAGTTGGTGTGAACGCAGGAGCAAGAATCAGCAGCCACTTCATACAGTACATGGTTGGAAATCACTATGGGTATAGTGGTTATTTGATTATTTTATTTTGTGATTTGGGTGAATGGACCCTTTTATTAACACTGGTACTAGAAACAGTTTTAGAAATTCTCACCAAACCCGCATGGCATCTTCTCTTACTGTAGGCAACCTTAGCTGCACTGTGAAGTAGTTTAGTCTTTTGTTCAGTGGATTCGTGTGAATCTGCTGTGTTAACTAGTCATATTTATCCGTATTTATTTGTTTGATATGAAATAAATAAATTAATGTAGTCTTCCAACTGAGGCATTAAAGTCTAATGTAGTGCATCAAACAAGAAATTGTCATTTAAATAAAAACGCTGTAATTACTGTGATCATTATATTGTAGGTGTCCAGCAAAATTTTGTTATTTACAATGTTTTCTACTGGCTTAGTTTTATATCCATAGTACCACAGGGATTAAAGTTCTCTATCGTTCAGTGGATTTCCATCGGTTGGGTTCCAGCGACGGAGGCGAGTCTGCCTGCGGCGCTCCTCTTTTTGTGAATTTCCGGCCCTGACAGTGAAACTGACTTGAGAGTGGAGCCTGCACCAGAGGTGACCACACAGGGGAGCCCTGCAGGCAGATCGCTATGCACAAGTGCTGGCTGGTAGCCAACTATCAGTCTGGCTACTTTACTATAGTAGTTTTTGATTTTAATAAAATAGTTTTGATTAACAAGTTGCAATTTGCTACGTGTGTACATTTTACAAGCTCTAGCCTCCACTCCAGTATATCAATAGAAAAGAAATGAATAAGAAAAATGTCACCCAAAAGGATGCTAGAGTTTAGGGATATCTGTTAAGGTGTACAAAAAAAAAAGCCTAATTATCCTCCACATGTTTCCAGTCAGGTATGCAAACTCATTAAGACAATAGAAATAACCAATACGATTAAATATGATAGAATAGTGGAATCAGAATGTCAGAAGGGCATGCTACTTTTTCCCCACTGGGTGACTCCATACTCCCCAAAAAAGCAAAAACTGTTTGTGACGAATCCCGGTGTACTGCTGCATTGGAGGGCTGGTGGAAAATGATTATTTTATTTTTACCAGCCATTCAGTCTCTTTACCAGCCCCTCTGTGTGTGCCTGTCATTCCGGCTTGCACATGAGAGTGTGCTGCGTGCGTGTTCTGGGATTGGCCTCAATGGTTTATTTATTTTTTGCTTTAATCCCTGTATTACAAGCACGTATTTGAAAATTTAAAATCTTTGCTTGGATTTTATGTTCATAAAGCCTGCAAAGCAGAGAACATGGAGTTGCAAGGCTTCCGCGGGATACCTATAATGTATGAAATCAGACTTTCTTTTTGTTCTGCACTGTATCTGAGTGATCCACGTCTGATCTGTGCTCTCTTCTTTGTTGCCCTCAGGTGGACAAACTGGAGGAGGCGGAGAGCCAAAGGAAAACCGAGGAGGAGGTGACAGAGCCTCAGCCGATTGTGTTTGGTGGGTTTTCGCAGGCAGGAAGTCACCCTGAAGCACAGACAGTTGTGGTTCCTGAACAGGCGAAAAATTGCCTTCTGCTGTGAAAAGAAATCCTGCTGTTTTTTAATCTTTTTAATTGGTTGTTACGATCTTAATCTAATTACGTTGGATTCAGACAATTTATTTATTGAAAACTAAAATGGTACCAGATTCACAATGTCTGCAGTAAATAGATACAATTTTTTTGAATTTTACTGAAAATCACATTGAAGAACAAACCCCCATAAAAACCAAACCAACGAGAGCTTAGTTGTAAGAAGTTCATTTTTATGTAACATGTAACCCTGTGTTTGTGTGTGTTTGTATGATCAGGCCAGCAGCTGATGTTGACTGGCTCTCCCGCTCCTGTGACGCCCCAGCCAGGGTACCCAGGCTATGGCTACCCTGCCAACGCAGCGGGCTACCCTGTGCAGGCCGCTGCTGCTGCTGCCGCTGCCGCTGCCCCTGGGTATCCTGCTCAGCCCGCTTATGGCTTCGGCATGTAGAGGCCTGACCCTGCCTCTTCCACCCCTCTCTCTACTACACACTCACACACCTTAGACCTGAACCACACTGAACCGTGCTGCTCTGGGTGTCTACTGGCTGAACGGCGCGGAGGACCCCCCCCCCCCCCCCCCCACAACCTAAACTGGGCGTTCATTTTCCCAACGAGACTCCTACCAAGTTTACTGAAACTGCAATAGAAACCACCTACACTTCAGAAGGTCTGCAACAAGGCTCATGGACCCCCCCCCACCTCCTTCTCACTAGGACGTTATAACTGCATCACTGATCTACACAGCATGACCGTCACGTTTCAGCTCCTAGAGGAATTAACATACTGAAAATAACAATGTGACACCAAACCACTCTCTCCATGTAGACGTAACTAACCATAAAGCAGCTTTTTCCTTTGTTTTTATTTTATATTTTTCCTGATAGATCCAGCACTGATGAGGAAGAGACTTTGTTTTGGAGGAGTGGAGGGGCGTGTGTGTGTCTCTCTCCCTCCCTCCTAAAGCACTGCTAGGGCCTTATATACGTTGAGAAGGTGGCAAAAAAAAAAAACAGGCAAATGTTTTCATGTTTAATTTCACAACTGTCTCATGCTCTGATTAGAAAGACAGTTACTGTGCAATAGTTCTTGTTTGTCCTTTCAAAACAGGTACAAAGTGTTTGCTGTATACGGACTAAGAACACTTGTTTATGGGGTTACGGTACTGTCTGTGTGCGTGTGCGTGTGCGTGTGCGTGTGTGTGTGTGTGGAGCCTCTGGAGCCTTTGAGGGATACATCAACAAACCTAGAGGTACTCAATGAAATGTCCACTCCCCCGCAGCAGCAAACGATTCCCTGTGTCATTGATCTGCGATCTTGACCTTTTTTTGGACACCTGGATTTTCAGGATGATTGAGACAGGAGGAAAGGAAGCAGGTGAAATAAGAAGAAAAAATATGCTATATACTGTAGTCTGTGCATGTGCTGCCAAACTATAATGCTGCAACCAGGAGCACAATTTTCATGTTACACTCAAGTATATCCATCATTACTAATGTTGTGTCAAAAACAGAGTGATGTTTGATGAAAGTTTCTCAGCTGACTAACTAACAAGAAAACAAACCGACCGACTTGAGATGAGAACACGGGAACATTAGCTCACATCCCGGTGCCAGTTGTTTCAAATGAATAATCATTATTGTACTGAAAACCGTGTATAATTTAAGATATACCTACCTAATCAAAGAAGTCAAATATTATGGAATACCATACGTATTGTCTATAGTGTGTTGTTGTAGTCTTAAAAAAAAAAGAAAGCATAATGATTTTTGTAAGAAAAGTGCAAAATGCAAAAACAAGCAGGTTAATAAATGGCAAACCTTGGAGGTAAGGGTGCTCAAAGTTTGGGTCGACTACTTCCTGTGATGAAGTTATGCATATACAGAAAGATGAATCAAATTTACACAGAGTTGTTTGTTCATTTTTTTCTCCCATGTAATCACATCAGGAGAGATTCAATACAACAGTTCACTAGTGGGATCAGCTTTATCTTCCTGGGGATTTGGGGCAAGGAGAGTTTTTTTTTACAGATGTGGACAATATGGCTCCTTTATTATCAATCCAATGGTGGGACACATGTTTGGCGACCTATCTGTCGAGAGGCCTGGTGGATAGTTTTTTTCTGTCCGGGTGTGTTTTTGGACCTTTTGAACGGCCGTTTTTTTTGTTTTTTTTAATCCTTCCATTTCATTTGCTCAGGACCATTAATATGCTAATTTGGACACCGCGAGGGTCTAAGCCCCGCCCCTGCGCCACGCCCCTTCATCCGTAGAGGAAGCAAAGTGTCCAGCCCTCTCTCTCTCTCTTCACATAAAGCACCCAGCGTGACATCGCCCCATGTGACACCCACGCTGCCTCACATCTGCCTCTGTGTTTTTGTTTGCTTTAAGTTCCCTGGCTTTCACGGAGAATTCGCCACGGAGAGACGACTCCTATCCCGCCCCGCCCCGCCTCACTTCCGGGTTCGCTTCTCCCTCTCTTTACGTACTAACTGTCGCGCCACCGCGTTACCATAGTTACAAATAGCAGCTACTGGATAGTATATATAGAAGGATCCCAACTTCCTCGACGGCTTCACAGCGAGTCCGCCCACTGTCAACACCGAGATCCGCCGGAGTGTCCGGACCCGCCACCGGATCACCCGAGTCCGGAGCAACGCGTCTGACAGAGGGAGGCGGCCCATGTGTTGCGCGCTCCGCTGTGTTTCTTGACCAGACAAATTGCAAGCTACCTGAAGATAAACCTTTATAAAACCAGAAGCTGATCTTATTTGGTGATAATAATAATAATAATAATGCAGGACAGACGCACATTTGTCAGCCCCTTCGTCAGACCGCGGTGTCTGGCGGCGGCGGCGGCCGCGGCGCCGGCGGCGGGGAAAGCGAAGTCCGTTCACCCGTGGAAGGCGATTCTGGCAGGTAAGTTCGTCTTCAATGGTTTTGACGCACGAGAAAGTGAAGAGTGGGGACAAAATGAGATCGCCTCATGTGAATTACACCGACGCCAAAGTTGTTCATGAATTGTGCTTTTGTTGTGAACGGTTAGTGTAACTGCACTGTAACCATATGCATTGTCTGCAAACATTTGAATCAGCCGGGAGTTAAAAACAACAACAACCCTCCGATTTTACAAGCTATAACTTGTAGAAATGTTTATGGGGATATAACGGATCTTTTCTCAGGACTGTTTTGTAATTAATTGCAGTCAACACACAGATTGCTGCAATCTGGATTACCACACACACACACAATCATTATTTATTAATTTTTGTATTTTGTATCATTTTTTTCTCTTAAATAACACATTCCCCTTCATGCTTTGGGAGCATGAAGATAATGGAGATGTACAGGAGGAAAAAAGGGGAAACCTTTCTACACTATACCTCCTATGTCACTTGCCCCTCTAACCCTGTTGACCCCGTGACCCTTGAAGCTGCTTGCAAAACAGAAACAACCTTGAGACAGAGAGCCGTCTTTGTCCCTGTCCCCGTTGTCCTGCAGGCAAACAGGCCCGTCCTGTATGTCATGCTCAGATCTTCACTAATGTGATTTGATCCCCTTAATCTAAAGATCACTTCTATAGTGCACTTAATGCTATTAGAGCAGAAGGATGCATCCAGCTGTGTAGAGGACACTTTTTTCTGAAGCGATACCTATAGACATCCCTGCGCAGAGGTTCAGGTACGTGTGTAGGGGTGATCGTAGCATCGAAATAGGACAATGCAACACAAGCAACCCCTTTATCGCTGTTTAAAAAAAAAAATTCTCTCGTCCAAAACATGGCAAAATCCATCTGCCGATGAAGATCGTGTGATATGATCCAAGAGCTTGTAAAAAGATCCTAAACAGACCACGCGGTCTGAGGTTGTTGTTGTAGAAAATATTTATCCAATCTATCTTTTCAGTGTTTCACTCTCGGGCTGTAATCGATAATTCTTTTTAACTTTTGATCAATCTATTGATTATATTTGGAATAATGAGTTCACCGTGTAATCAAATAAATGGTCAAAAATATTGATAAATACCTTTAATACCCAGATCATCCACCCCCCCACAAAATGATTTATCATATACACGGTATATGATTTAATTCACTACATTACTAGCAAGTGTTTGGCATTTTTTACTTGACAAATTACTGCGGATTCGTCAGCTGAGTGGTTGGTTCAGTGCCACTTCAGGCGTGTTTGGTTTAGCCACTTCTGTGATTCATCAGTTTTTCTCTGCTGAGGTTCGGAACCCTCGTCCATCTTTCCCGGTGCTCGGCAGACGCTCAAACCCCTCGACCCCCCTCGTGTGATGATGATCGGGATGCAGCGGTTGATGAAGACTCTCTCTCTGCATGCTGCTGTTTGGCATCGCACTTGTGCTCTGGCAACTGTTACGCGCTGAATATTTTATCTGTGCGAATGAATTCCTTTTGATTGGAGTTCAGAACCAAACTGTTTGGGGACTAAAAATACAGATTTTGAATTAAATGATGGATCATCTTGGTCGTCAAATGTCAGAATTTTCAGCCCTCAAAATTTCCAGGAGAGAAGTAACATCTTAAAATTGCCTGAAAAAATGTATAATATATATATATACATGTTTATTATAAAAACAACTTTTGAGTTAACTGTATAGTGTCAGAGTTGAATGGTAAAAGGAGAGAAAAACAAACAAACACTTCTTCTCCTGACTCATGTCACCCTGTCAGCTGCCAAGAAATGGAAATAAGGCTGTGTTGAGACCTTTCCCTTCCCCCCTCAGCCCCGTGCAACCTGATTGACTGGATATGGCCCAGTACTACTCCCTGTGGCGTTTAGCTCGTCTCAAGCCTGTCTGTCCTGTTTTGCAGCGGTGGCATGATTACATTCTCTCCCTCTCGAATCTGTGCCCCCCTTCTGACTCGCCCCGGCCTCACGGTCAAGAAACTGTCAATTTATCACTGTCATTGAGAGGCTTTGGAAATGTAAGTTGTTTTTTTTCATCGGAGCATCACTGGGATGACTCAGCGACAGAAGAAACTGCCTCTTTGGGTCCGACCAGACATATAGTCCATTTAAAAACCACAGCTGATCGTTTGCTTTGTCTGAATGACAATTCCTCTCACTCGACTATGGCGCTTCATTAATACAGTTGACACCTCTTGTGGATTTCTGACATGCTGATGCCGCTCCAGATTTATCTGTTATAAGTGGCATGTCTTCATGGAGAGAGCGAAGCGCTCGTGTTTGCCCGAGGCCGTCAGTAGTCAAAGCAAGAAGTAAAATGTCCAGAGCCTAATGGATTAGAGACCCCACATAGACAGTGGTCGGAGGAGGAGGGCTGCACGTTGCACATTTCCAAGGCTTTTAGAGGCCAGTGAGCTCATGCTGCTGCCATTGGTTGGTTCAAGTCTCCTTTCTAACAGCCACTGGTGATGACTGAGGTTGAGACGCGGAAAGAGGGAGAGTTTTATATCTGCGAGGCCTGAGGGTGAGAGACTGGTCGAAGTGGTTCTCTGGTCCCGCTTTGCCGGCTGTTGTACATTCATACTTTGCTGTGGCTTTCATATATAACCTTTCTGCTCACGAGCGAGTAGACGAGTGGACAGACAGAGCAGGTTCCTTTCTGATCTCTATTTCATGTTAGAAAGGATATATTCCACTGAGACACCATTGTTTTTTTTGTCACTTTTCCTGTTCTCTTTTTCCTCCCTTCACTCTCCCCCTGCAGCCTCAGGGCAGCCGCTTAGGTTTTGTGAGTGGCTGTCTCCTCTCAGCCTCGCAGCGCTCGTCAAACTATGGCTTACACTCCCTTTTCCCTTGCGTCACAGGCGACGCACGCGGCCCACTACCATGCACTGTCTCCGCTGCTTGCAGACCCCTGAGTACCAGGAGGCCAGATGATAAATCCCAGTGCACTCCTCGCCACCCCCAACTACCCCCAGCCTTAACAGCCTTTCAGCTGGATGTTCGGTATAATGCAGCTATTGACACACAAACAAACAGCCATGTAGATATCTGTGCAGTAATTTTGATCAGCTTAACATCACATTTATTTTTTTTTCATTTGTGAATGTCCTGGAGATCCTAACAGCACCACACTGGCGGTTTTTGCATGATGTTACCTTATTAATTACAAATCAATATATTGAACATTTAGCTTTCCTAACCACACCTACAGTGTTCAGTATTTTTTTTCTGCCACTGAGTTTAACCCATGTTGCGTGAGAGAAAATCAATCACAGTGAACATGTAGTAGCTCTAATTTGTTTTGTGTCAAAGTTGTGTAAGAGAACCGCAAGCTCATTCATTTTCAAGTAATTACCTTGTCTTAGATTTGAAGGCTGGTTGCCCAACATCAATCCTCAAGACCTCGAAAACCTATTATATCAGTCAGAGCCTTATTATGAGCAATTGGGGATGTGTAAGGTCCTGAGGAAAATGCCTGGCTCTGTAGCTGCTAATTATTCCACTATACCACTAGTAGCTCTATGCTGTTTGGTCCTGAGAAGGTTTTCATGTACAGAGGGTTGAAAAGCCTCTTCACTTAAAACAGCTGCGTTCTGCTGAAGAGAGACTAAACCTAAACAGGGTTCCAGACCAAAACAATGAGCTGAAAGGAGATACAGTTCTCCGTAGAGCTGAGAGGAACTGCAGAGACAGGGGATTAGTTTCTGTGAGCTCATCACAGACACTAGTGCCGCCTTCCACAAACACATAGTTAGATGATCCATTGCATAGTATAAAAATCGTCATAATAGTAATAATTATGTTTTCAGAGGCTTTAAAATAAAGCAACTGCCAAAAATATATGTTTGTTTATTCTTTATTCTGGGAATATTAAATTATAGCTGCTTGCAGGCCTGCACTGAATTTGGGACAACTTTGGGGACATCCTGTGCGTAGCAGAGTCCTTGCATGTAAAACGGTGTACAATTTGTGTGCTGCAGGGCTCTAAGCAGTTAAAACAGTTTCCATGTAAAATTAATCAACATCCCTCTTGTAATTAAGCATCAGCGTAGCGTCAGGGAGTCGTGTTGAGGACAGAGGAAGCCTAAAAGGCCAGGCGTCAGATGAATAATTCTTTTCATGTTTTCTTTCGCGAGGCAATCAGAAATATTACAACTCTATTAATAGGACACCTCATGTTTGAAGTACATCAGACCTCTGGCTATGTTCCTCCATTTGGACTGGAGGTATGGATATAGCGTCTTCCCCCTCACACTCTAGAGAATTTAAAGAATCTCGCTTAATAAGGAACATCCGGATAAATTATAGATCAATTCTGTTTCCGAACTGCTTAATTGGCTTAAACATGCACATACATATGCGCATGCACATCATCTTAATTACAAGTGTTACTTCCACAGCTACAAAGCAGCAGACTAAGTACGAGTCCAATTTTTAAATTTTAAAGGAACCAGCGTGAAAATATGTTTAGAACCTGCCAGAACCACATTCTGAGCGAGACCGTGTTAGATTGTCAGTTTTTCCTTAGAGAAGTGACGCTTCTCTGTTGACCAGATGTGCTGGGTGCTCATTGGAGGCACCAAAGCTGGCAGGGCAGGATTTCAGGGAGTGTCCCTCCTGCTCAGCTGGCTGTCTGCCTGCTCACCTGGCGTCCTCCGTGCCTGGCTGTTTCTGCTAAAAAGGTTTCTCCGTGCGCATCTTGCGTCCATGAATATGTGCGTGTGCTCACACGGTATGTATGCTGATAATTGATTAACCACGTTTACAAACGCCGGAAGCTGGGCAGTGTCGCGCTGCATTTCAGTTGGTGTGTGTTTTCAGTTTTGATTAATAAAAGAGCTACCGGTGAGCGGCTGTGGTTCTGGTGTGTGCTGGTTGACCCACTGTGGCAAACCTCCTCGCAACCTTATGACAGAAATAGTTGTTCAATTCAATTCAGTTTTATTTGTATAGCGCTAAATCATAACATACATCATGTCAAGGCACTTTACATGGTGAGGTCGGGACCTCACGATATTACAGTGGAACCCAACGTGAGCAAGCAGTTGCTGACCGTGGAGAAAAAAAAACCTCTCCCTTTCAACAGGAAGATATTTCTAGCAGTATCTGACTCAGTTGTGGGCCGTGACCGGTTGTTTTTCCAGTTTGGTGTGGAGATGAACCCAAGCAAACACATTTGGAATGAATTTCACTGCAAACTGGGAAGCAACATCAGTTCACAATGTCACTAATGATCCCATGGCTGCATGGGAGCAAATGGGCCTACAGCCCAGAGTTCGAAACATCTGGTGGGAAACCTTTCCAGAAGAGTGGAGACTGTTACAGCTGTTATTAGTTCTGCAATGAGATGTGCTACAATCACATATCGACGTAATTTTCAGGTGTCCACATACATTTGGCCAGGCAGGTGTGTGTGTGGCAGCAATATGGGGTGGACCCCCGCGGTGGATTCTCAGGACTGTTATGAAATTATGAATTCACTTTTTCTGTCCAGAGAGTGAGTGTTACCTTTAAACAGTCGATCAACTCAGTCAGTGTTTGTCAGATTTTTCAAACTGCTGCTGAGCTTTGTGAGAGTTTCAAATTTTTGTGTCTGTAGAAGCAACTACACCGTTTTTCACGGCCCCCGTGTTCTAATATCACTCCAGTGCCATTTCCATTTCTTTTCCTGTAATAGTATGTGTCAGAGAGCCATGCGGACGGATTGATTTTATGACACAGCGTAGAGTGGAGTAGTTGGGGGATGAGGAGCGAGGACGGAAGGTGCTGCTGAGAGAAAAAATGAATGAATAACAGGAGAGGAACGCCATCCTGTGAAGATAAAGATTAACGACCGTTTCTGCTCATGTAACCCAAGTTTGGCAGCTTCACGGGAGTCATTTTGTGTGTGTGTGTGTGTGTGTGTGTGTGTGTGTGTGTGTGTGTGTGTGTGTGTGTGTGTGTGTGTGTGTGTGTGTGTGTGTGTGTGTGTGTGTGTGTGTGTGTGTGTGTGTGTGTGTGTGTGTGTGTGTGTGTGTGTGTGTGTGTGTGTGTGTGTGTGTGTGTGTGTGTGTGTGTGTGTGCGTGTGGTGGATGTAGGCTGCAAAATGGACTGGAAGACAAACAAGCTGCCTCTCCTCCACGGGCGCTGTGTCTGATGAGGATTGATCATGTGTTCGAATCTGCTGCCGTGTCGCTCGCCGCCTGTGACTGACCGCTACTTGGTTTTCACATGCAGCTCACAGTCTTGGCTGCAAACAGATGAATGCAGTTTGTTGTTTCTCCTCTGACCCACTGATCAGGGTGGTCTGGAACGGAGCATGTGACTTCTGTTACGTCTCAGCCGGACAACATTTACTTACTGTTCTACGAGGATTAGAATTACAGCTCACTGACCTGAGAGATTAAAGTTAGTGTGTGTTTCTCAGAGAGTTTGTGTGTGTGAGATCACATGAATTTCAAGATTCACGTGGTGCTCACAGTTTTTATAAATATTTGTGGAGCACTAAATTATTGTTACTAGTGTGGCAGAATTAATCTCATAAATGTTGTGTTGACATCAACGGAAATGCTCGTGTTCATCACACTGATTGAAATAAATCATGGATTCCTTTGGTATTTACAGTAGCCCTCTCGTGTTTGCTAAGGGTTAAATATATGTTTATCTTACGTTGGGGTGATACTGCAAGGAGCCATGGCGATAAAAGTGGTGATGGCTGCGGTGTCATATGATGTGTCAAAACGCAAGTAAATGTAAGTGAAACTCACACATAACGATATTCACAAAAATATACCAGCAATAACAGTGCAACTTTCATGAATTCATAAAAATGACTCATTGTCTTTAAACAAGTAACATGGTGAGATTTCTGCACTTTTATAATGAAAATGACAATTTTATTAAAATCGATTTTTATTGTCAATTTGAAAGAGAGGGTGAAATAGTAGAATAGAAATAATATATCAATGGCTGATTAAAACATATCCCATCTGAATAATTAGAAGCATGCTACTATCACAGACAAATTCTTGATATGAAGAACCAGTGTATAAGGGAAGTCTGTTTTTCATAAAAGCTTTTGAGTTTTTCATTAGTAAATATTGGCAAAAACATGTTAACTTCTGATCACAACTGGTAATTTCCAGAAATGGAGAAAACACAACCTCTTCTTCTCTTTAAGTCTGATGTGGACTTTTCATTCAAAAGAAAGGCATTCAATTTTTTTCACTTCCCATTCATTTTTCATAAATTATCTCGGGTTTCCTGACATGACACAAATACACATCGTGTACAGTAATATGTTAATGCTTGTGTGTGTCTGTGTCATTGAGTTAATGGAGGGTCTTGGCCTGGGTAATGGAGCCCCTCCCTGCAGGCTGGGCGGATAATTGAATTAATGTCAGCCCTCTCTCCATCCCCCCTTCTTCCCTCGTGACTCATCTGTGTTTGTGCTTCGGCTTTGCTTCTGGACACTTGGTCCTCAACTCATCAACTGTGGTGGGTTTAGAGCCGAAACCCCCAGCGGTCGCTCACACGTTCAATCATCTTCGACTTTTTTCTTTTTTCTGCTAACACTTACTGAAGGTACAGTACAGGAAGCATTTTATTTGAAAGGGCAACAAAAATTCCTCTCACAACCTTTTTTTTTGCATTGACTAGTTTCTGCTCCGTCCTCACGCAGCGCAGTCACCGTGTTGCTCCGTTGTGGCAGGAGCAGTTGATTCATCTTCACCCAGCTCGTTACTCTTCCTCCCACAGCAGCGGTGCTTTTAATGTTTATGGAGGGGAAAGCCATTTGTGGAGTCACTGTAATGATCCATGACGCGATGGCACCTCCTTGTAATTCATACAGGGGACGGGGGCCTTGGCTTGGTGAGGCTGCAACCAGGCAGAAGTGGCAATTTATGGAATATATTCAGCAAAGCTGCCCGACCAGTGAGGGAACTGTTTATCCGTCATCCTCACTCCGTCCTTTTTTAATTAGCTCCAGTTTCATTCATTTTCTCTTCTTCATGTGGTTTCGCAGGTGGAATTGCAGGTGGCATAGAGATCTGCATCACCTTCCCCACAGAGTATGTCAAGACCCAGTTACAGCTGGATGAGAAGGCCAATCCACCTAAATACAGAGGAGTAGGTGAGTGTCATCCATCTATCTATATATCTATCTATGTATCCATCTATCTGTGTATCTATCTATCTATCTATCTGTCTATATGTGTATGTATCTATCTATCTATCTATCTATCTATCTATCTATCTATCTATCTATCTATCTATCTATCTATCTATCTATCGTGTCTCTCAGGAGCTCATTATCTCATTACCCATCTTCCCCAGGTACATTAGGGATTCTGGCAGGCTGTCACTGTGCTTGTTTATATGACTTCGAACAGACCAATGCACACATGCACATTCACCATCCATGCATTCTAGTGTGCACACACACACACACACACACGCGCGCAGAGGAGCTGTTCATATTGGCTGGAGCTCTGAGGATTGCAGAGCACAGTAATGAGCGCCCGAGCCAGCTGTTGCTTTTCTTGTACAGTTGTGCGTTCTGCTAGCGAGCGCAACATGGATTACTGGACTGACGTCAGTCTCCAAGAGCCAGATGCATGTTCAAAGAAAAAACAAAATCAGGTTTTGGGGAAATGAGCCTGTGGTTCAGTTTACCTGAGACATAAAAGATTAGAGTAACAAAACATTGTGTCGCCTTTTCCCCTTTTCTGATACCGATATTATCATCCAGTCTATAATATGTGTGTGTTTTCCGCAGGTGACTGTGTGAAGCAGACGGTACAGGGTCACGGTGTCAAAGGACTATACAGAGGACTCAGCTCACTGCTGTACGGCTCCATACCCAAATCTGCAGTCAGGCAAGTTACTTCATTACTTTACTGCTTTAATATTTTGTCGCCTCACACCTCATATTTATTTTTACATTTTTTGTTTATATTCTGATTATAAACTGTATGAGCGTGTTTGTGTGTGTGCAGTAAAGGCTGGAATAAAATTAATACTTTAGGTTCAGCCTTTGTGCCTTCTACCTGGAAGCAGTAACTCTCACACTCCAATTATTCTAGGCCATTACCCACAATGCAAGGCATAAATGCCACGCTCACCTTCGGTATAATTGTGTTATTCTTTCACAGCATTGACATTTATTTCTAGACAAGTCTGCGCTAAGCAAAATGACAATCACACACACACACACACTCACAAACACACAAACACACACAGAGACTGCAAGTTAAACACCTTTATTGTCACTGATTTGTTCTCCTTTTCATTCTTTCATTCCTTCCATGTCTGTGTGTGTGTGTGTGTGTGTGCGTGTGTGTGTGTTATGCTGGAGGATGGAGCCTGTCTGTATGAATGGAGAGACAGGCCCAGCCAGGCGGAGAAAAGATGCCACTCAAGCTCAGGCAGGGTGTCAGTAGGGCTGCAGAGAGGGGAGACTTGTTGGTATTTGGTGTGTATGTGTTAATGCTCAGTGTTCGTGTGTGTGTGTGTGTGTGTGTGTGTGTGTGTGCACACACTGTATGAGTGTGTCAATCAGCCTTCAGCTTCCTTTCCTGAGGGATCCTGAATGGGTTTTTTTTACCTCTGGAAATATGACATAGAAAAGTACAGAGATTGAAGCCATGTCCTCTTTCTGCTCATTTAGTGGCTCGATTGATCGTAAAATGTGGATAATTTGTGACCTTCTGGTTATTTAATGGTTTTAGATTTAGTTCTTTAGGCTGGTGGATCCCATAAAACAAAACTTTATCTACTTGTGATTCTCCATTGTCTATGGGTTATAACCTATTAAATCAAAGTCTCCCCCATTTTTTAAAATATGTTTTGCTTAGTCTTCTATAATCTCCTGAATCCACAAATGTATTTTCCTATGACGTGGTCCCTCAAACCTAAGGTTGGAAACCAATGACTTAGGGAATATAACAGAAAATGAACAGGCAAATACAAAGTGACTCATGACAGAGAGATGCTGTTTAGAGTGAAGCAGTTCATTTTGAATTATGGAGAGTATCTTAACACATTTCCATTGACCAGCGCATCCTCTGAGTCATTTGTTCGATCCGTTCTTTTCTTACTTCCTCCATCTTCCTTCCCCTCCCCCCGCCCCCTTCACTCTTTCGCCTCCCCAACCCTTTTTCTCTCCCATTAGCTGATTGCCTGTGCACCATCATGCACCATAAAATCTCCTGGAGGGTTGTCAGGGAGGTATGAGAGGGACAGACAAGAGAGCCTTTGACCTTTCCCCCCCTTGTCCCTTCCATCCGTATCTACATCCCTCTCTCCTGTTGGCCCAGCCTCCTGTTTTTCTTTTTTTCATTCTTATCCAGTCCGCTCTTCTCATCAGCAGGACTGACCTTGTAGAAAGACCCACTAATGAAGATTGGGCTGTCCAGAATGACTCATCTCTAACTGTGGACTGTCGGCCAAAACGCGATGTGTCATATTCTCACTGTAAAGTTCAATTGTTAAATGGATCAGGAGAATGTGCAGAGTATAAATTGGCAAAGCCGCAGGCCTGAGAGTTGTATCTCTCTCCACCAGCTGTTAATGAATAGTATTTTTTTTAAGTGCACTGCCATATCCGTGCAGTCTAGGTATGCTGTAGGGAAGTATAGCTAAACATTTGTTAGTAGTCAGTGAGTGGCGTGCATAAACAGAGACGAATACATTAATTTTCACGTGTTGTTTGTTCCCGCTCGGCAAGTGGGAGCCAGTTAATTGCGCGGCGCCCGTCTTTCAAAGTGAACTGAATCTGTGTGAGGAGGGAGGCAGGAACAGATGTGGAAGGTTAATTGAGCAGAGGAAATCATCTTTCCAACGGAAAGGCAGATGGAGAGGAAAAGTAAAATCACACCAAGCAAGTATAAGAGATGAATTCTTCCCAGACCCACGACGATGGCAGGTTAACGGTTCAGGCAGACTGTGAAAAGACAAAGCGTTCGTCAGGAGCGTGTGTCCTCCCCCGCCCCTCTGCTAAATGTACCGGGCAGCACACTGCCTTCGCCACAATTCAATTCCATCCCATCTATAAATAACCTTTCTTGTAAAGGGACTCGCTGGCACAACGTTTTCTGATTGCAGCGATACATAAACCACCTCTCTGTCGCTGGGCTGGCGTCCACGGCAGCTGGTCCCGGTCACTCGTTGATCACTGAGACGCTGCACGTTTACTGGTGCATCTTTAATAAGGAAGTAAGCAGAACAATAAATTAAAAATTTCAGAAATTTGCCTCCGCTAAATTTTGTGACCTGCACAAATGATCTTGCTCAAATGTCCTCCTCTGCTGCCTGAGCTCTGCTGATTATTTGTTTTATCCATTTCAGCCTTTTTTTGTGAAACAATATTTAATTTCAAAGATTTCCCTCAAATAAACCAAATTTATGTATGTAAACAGGGACACTCCTGCGTTGACTTTTCCCATAGTTCCGTGCTGACTCTATTCTCCTCCTCAGGTTCGGGGTGTTTGAGTTCCTCAGTAACCATGTGAAGGATGAGTCCGGTCGATTGGGAGGCACCAAAAGCCTGCTGTGTGGACTCGGGGCCGGGGTGTTGGAGGCTGTTTTGGTGGTCTGTCCCATGGAAACTGTCAAGGTATGTTTCTAAATAAATGATCTGTGGTCAGATTTCTGGTTTGATTTGTTCATGCACCAGCTTGAGTGAGTGCACACGAAGAGCCACCCATCAGGATTTGTGTATCTTGTAATCTCTGGACGATCAGGAATCATTCACCAAAGAAGTAAACAATTGCTTTTCCTTGTAACATTTGAGACAACAGTTATTTTCTGCTATGTCCTTCTCAGGACATTACAGTAATAAGCATCAACATGTAATAAATCAGAAGAATTTTACAAACAAAAGTAGTCTTCTCATAATTATCTGATTAGTTAAACTGAATAAAACATAAACATTTGGCACTGAAAGCAAATAGTTTACTAAAGTAGATGTTTGTTCAACATCTGGTGCCGCCAGTAGCACGAGTGCCTTTCTGAAAACATCACTCAACAAATCTATAGTAGACCTTGCATATTCCCCTGAACTAATTTTCCATGAAAAGTCTCTGTGAAAATAGCCAGACTACACATTTGTGCTGTTTTCATCGACTTGTGTGCATCCCTTCTCTTGTAACCGCGTCGTTTTCTGATTTCATCCTGTTCCTCCTTTTTTCTTTTTCTTTACTTCCCAAGGTCAAGTTCATTCATGACCAGACGTCAGCAAACCCAAAATACAAGGGTTTCGCCCATGGAGTCAGAGAGATCGTGAGAGTGCAAGGTGAAGAGCAGCTTCAGCGCGTGTAGTTCACCTGACATCTACTGGTCAGACATGGGGGTGCAGCCCAAAAAAAAAAAAATGATGTACTGTACATCAAAGCCTGATGACTTTATCCTCCCGTTTCTGCCTGGACAGGATTAGGAGGGACATACCAGGGTCTCACTGCCACCATCCTCAAACAAGGCTCCAACCAGGCTATTCGCTTCTATGTGATGACCACCCTGAAAAACTGGTACCGAGGTCAGTGTTTATTAAGACGTGAATTGTATGCATTTAAAAAAAATATATAATTATAACCAAAAATGAAATCACAAGAGAGCAACTCTGCCAGGAGGGTCATTTTATAATTATAAAATATATATAATATTTAGTGTAGTATGAGGGCTAGTATACAACGTATAGTATAAGTATAGTCTGGAACTGGGACAGATGTAGTGTTTTCCCAGCCATCCACCCTGCAGTAGAAGTTGAAGCATAAACAGACGACGTGAATCTTCTGCTCTGTCCTTACACCAGGTGATAACCCCAACAAAGCTTTAAGTCCCCTGGTGACCGGAGCCTTTGGGGTCATAGCAGGAGCAGCCAGTGTATTTGGAAACACCCCACTAGATGTCATCAAGACTCGGATGCAGGTGAGTAATATGAAAAAAAAGCACAGATTCGCTGTTTGTCTCTCCTCTGGTGTCTTCATTTGAACCTCAAGTCATCTCCAGCTGCTGACTGTGTCTCTCCTTTTTCTCCCTGAAGGGCCTGGAAGCACATAAATATAAAAGCACGCTAGACTGCACTCTGAAGATCCTGAGATACGAGGGCTTGGCAGCGTGAGTACGCCTCCACTTTGTTTAGCTTGGTGTCGCAGCGGGCTTCTCCCTTTAATCCTTTAATCACAACAAGCCGTCGTTGCTTTCTCAGCTTACTGTTAACACTGCGTGTGGAGCAGTTAGTGGCCTTAGTTCATCCTTTGTATCAAACATATTCATTTATTCTTTATTTAACTAAGAAGACCACATTCAGATACGATATCTCTCCTGCCTGGGAGTCCTGGTCCAGATGGGCAGCAAATGAAATAAAAAAAAATCATATTCTATAAACTACAAGCGGGGACATAAAAGACAAAAAATAACAGATACAGAAACATACAGGATTAATGGAAAAAAATGCATAATGGAGAATAAAAATCACACGTTAAAAGCAATGATATTATTCTATGACAATCAAACGCTAATTTTTTTAAAAGATGTTTAAACATGCCGACTCCCAAGTTTAAAATTTCTTGTAGCTCATTCATTTTATATTCAGATCATATCCATCTTTGACACGAAAACCACTAAAAAAAGTTCAATCTAAGCATTTCTTACTCCTGAGCAGTTATATCGAATATATTTGCCACTCTCTGTCTCTGTCCATCTGTAGTTTTTATAAAGGGACAGTTCCTCGCCTTGGCCGTGTGTGTCTGGATGTGGCCCTCGTCTTCATCATCTACGAGGAGGTGCTGAAGATCCTGAACACGGTCTGGAAGACCGACTGAGCTGCTGGACAAACAGAAAGGCCGGTGGGTTCCCTGCTTCCCAGGCATGAGACACAGATGCGAGTTTAGCAGACCTCATCTGTTTAATAAAACCAGCTGTTGAGGGGGGGGGTTGAACTTGGATCAGTGTCTTCTGCTAACCAGGAGCCTGATAGAGGCTCAGTGTCGCTTACATACAGGCGTCATACAGGATTTTCTTGAGTTTGCGTTGCTCTCTGTCTCCTCTTGTGCCTGCCACGGTTTTGAATCCAGAGGACCCAGACTGCAGCTACTTGCAGTTTACAGTCATATGAACAGCCGTAGCTTTCATAACTAAGCCTTTAATAGAATGATTTTACATTTATGATATGCCAATTATTTTTTATACAGCGTAGATTCTTATTTAGTTTATTACCAGCGTTACAGTTTAATTTCTAGAGTGTATTTAATCACATGCCAAATGCCAAACCTGTTATACTGTGAAAGTGTATTCAGAGTAAGTATTTCTAGAAGTCTAATGATCCTAACCGGATCATTTCATATATATAAATATATATATATATATATAGATATAGATATAGATATTATTGTGATTCACATTGTGCAATGCTTTATAAATGGTTTTATTGGAAGTTGAATGGTGTATATTTTGATTTCCAGAGGGATTTGCTGTTTACTCGTGCCACTGGTCTGAGTGTAAAGGTGCTTTAAAGACATAAGGAAAAATAATTTTTTTTTAGCTGTAAATCACTGAGTCAAAATGACCCAACACTGTAACTGTAACAAATAACTTCTGACGTTCTCTTGTCCTTCAGTAGAAGCATTTCACATTATATGACTAACACCAGGTACCCACAACTGGATGGTTATTTACTGTCACTGGTTCATTTAACTGTAAAGGGTCGCCCACCAAAAAGGTTTGGAATCACAGTGTGTTCAAATACGTTCACAGATCATTTGGGGTTTGTTTGTTTTCACTTCTCACTTATGTGCCTTTTGCTGCTCTGTTTGTTGGTGCTACGTGAGAAATATCCTCATTTATGATATCGATCCTAATAAAACTCCTCAATCAACCAGAAATGTGAGATTCCTCTGGTTCAGTTATGAATGGAGAAACTATATATTTATGTTATTTATCATTTTTATAACATATTATACACAACATATTGTCATCACTAGTGATGTAAATACAGTTAAAATCTGTGTCTAACAATAATGATTGTATTCAAATACTGATGGGTTATTATTATAGAGATAATAACCTCTGTTTCTTTCTGTTTCGCTCCCAACGGACAAAAGACAACGAGAGGATGGTATTGTTATTGAAGATAGATGTATTTAAATAATATGTGTGTGTGTGTGTGTGTGTGGGTGGTTCTGTATTTTGAATCGTGTGCAATTAACAGCGTCCACTTCTTTAGTCTGTGCTTAATGTAAAGTCCTTTGTTGTGGGAGGGGATTTCAAAACTCATTAAAAAGGCATCTGACAACTCAAAAGCATGTCAGCTGGTTATTATTTCTACCCTCCCTCCCTCTCTCGTCCATGTGTCGTTCTGTCCTCTCGGTACAATGGATCATGTTGGGGCAAACCATGGGGGGCAGGTAGGGGAGGAATTGGACAAGGAAGTCATTGTTCCAGTTTTTGGCTGATGGCTCATGTAGAATGATTCGACTATTCATTTCTCTCTCTCTCACTCATTCACACAGATGTGATTATTGCAGCATGGAACAGTGGTCTAGGATAAGGACAGAGAGAACCTCTGAACTGTGAACTCTGAACTCGCAAGACTGAAACACAAAAACATGACAACAACTTATCTTGAACACTAGAGGGAGCTGTTGCCAGAGCCTCGAAGACATCTGTGATTCTCTCCCTCCTCGCTGCCCTGGCACACACACACACACACACACACACACACACACACACTAGTGATGAGAGAGGCCTCCCCTCTCTTCATATTTGTACAATAGGGCTTTATGAGGAGGGTCAAAGCACCCTCTCACCTCCCTTCATCCTCACATCATCACTCCCTCCCCCCGACTCTCCTCTCTGCTGTTTGAGAGAGGGCTCATCATTGCCAAAAAGAATAAATACATTTTTTTTTTTAAAAACTATCTCTCATCATATTAATTCTGACCGATATCATCTGCACAAAAGGTCAGACTGCTCAGACTCATCAAACTTATCCATGTTTTTCCCATATCAATGTTTCCAAACTGCTGTGGCTTGTGATTCCTTAGAATGAAGCAGCGTCTCCTAGTGACCATACATCACAAGTTGTGGCCTTTTAATGTGCAAAAACCCCAACACAAGTTGCCAACCATTGCTCTGCCCACTATATGTTGTTTAACTGTTGTTGTGTACAATGTTTTACATTTAATTTGACATCGTGAAGCACTACATTTACTTTTAATTCAATAGTTTAATATCCCCCCACTAACTGAAGATATTAAAACACATATAAACTCCAGGCCTTTGGGTCTTCCTCGACCCGATGCTCCGTTTCTCCTCCACAGCCTCCATTCACGCAGAGCCAGTGGAGTGGAAGTCATCTCATTGTTCTCCAGTCTTTCTCTCGACAGGGTGACTTCTGCGGGATCAGTGCGGATCATTTTGATGCCGCAGCTCAAGAGAAAGACAAGAAACGGGACCACTTCCCTCTCCGCAGTGGGCCGCGGGCTGAATCTCGTTTGCGTGTTAAACTTTTGCGCTTTTCTTTAATTGATTAGCGTTTTTCTGAAGTGCCCGCGCCGCTGTCCGTGGTGCTGAATTTGATTTGCCGATAGGGAGCTGGAAGGGATCTGACTGGTTCTCGATGCCTTCGCAGATGCTGTAGTGAAACAAACTTGAGGTCACCTTTCCTCTTCACCTATGTGCATGGCCGGTTTCGGATTTCTCGAAATGTATTTCGCTTCAGCTTTAGTGCAACTGTGCAAGTCACTACAAATGCCTCCATCCGCGCTTATTGTGTTATTATATGTTTGGCAGTGTTCCCCTTTGAGATGCATCTCACTTGTTTCTTGGCAGGAGTAAGAGGTCCAACGCAGTCCGAGAGAACAGATTTTTTAAAAAGATTGTTCGTTTGCTTTTTTGGCACATTGCGCAAGCGAGAGACAGAGACAGAGAGAGGGAGAGAGAGAGAGGGAGAGAGAGAGAGAGAGAGAGAGAGAGAGAGAGAGAGCCTGGTACTGTAAGTCTTTCCAAATAACCAACATTACCTCCAAGGGGCGGTGTCCAACAGAAGGACAGAGGAGAGCTGGTGCGCACATAAGCTCCGTTTTTACGCACCAGTTGGTCGCGTTAGGTTTCAATGCGGCAGTCGCCTCGTTTCCTCCGTGTCAATAGGACCATGTTGCACTTGGATTTGAAATAGAAAAAAATACCGTCTGTGTCTTGATAGCACCATCCAAAGTGAAGCATACACCAGCGTGTGGTGTGTGTGTGTGTGTGTGTGTGCGTCAGAGTCGACCCCAGAAAAAGTTTTCCGTCATGGGAGCGCGTGGATGGAGCTCGGCGCGTCTTGGGTTCGTCGTCTGTGGATATTTGGCGCTTTTCTGCGCGGAGATGGTTTCACGGGCCGAGGCGGGCTGCGGGCAGAGGGAGAGCCCGAACTGCTGCACCGGCCGGAATAACGAATGTTTCGAGTACAGCAAGAGGAAAACGGTGTGCTACTGTGACACCTACTGTCAGAAAACCGGAGACTGCTGCGAGGACTACCAGCGCGTGTGCCAAATATCCGGTGAGTTGCTTGGTCATTGAATTCTGTCAAATAACTTCAGAAGCTGTCGGTACTTTGGAAAGTTGAGTTTTGGGATGATCGACACATGTACTGTCCCCAGGGACTCTTGCTGTTCCTTGTTGTCCAGCCTGAGCCAGAGGTGGCTGGCATCGAGGTGACACGGAGACAGTGAGACATACTACACATAGCTGTCTGCAGTGCACCCATTATGGCTGTTTATTTTGAGTGGTGCGCCAAAGATGACCATGTGTAGGGGGGGGGGGGGGGCAGTTCTTAGAGAGCTGTCTCTTCTCCTCATGGTGTGTTTTCCAACAGCAGGTTGTGTTTACCTGTTTTCAAGTTTGTAGAGTTGACCCCTTGACCTTCACGTCACAGCTTCAAATTGCAGCGATCGAAACAATACAGCAAAAGCGATGAAATCTCTCCTTTGAACCACGTTCACAGAATCCCTAAAATGTGAGTTAAGGTCCCCTCTTCCCCCATCATCCCGGCTGCTGCTGCTATATAAGGAGAAACGAGGGATATCGGACACCATGGAAACCGCAGACTGCCAAAAATGGTCAGGAGTTCAGCAGGAGCAGTGTTTGAGATGTGACACAGGAACCACTCGGAAGAGCAGCGGCAGACCTGTGACTGAGGCTGCTCTTACAGTGTGTTTAAACATCCCCGAGTTCACAAGGAGCAGGAGGTTCTTTGAGCGTGGACACACTCGGGGTGTGACACTCACCCTGAGTGCACACTTACAAGCAATCGATGGGTCAAAGAGCACTTAAAATGCTGCAGTGATCCTTCTGTTTAGGCACATTTACTGTACACATAGTGGTCCTTTGTTTGATTGCTGGACCTGTGTACATATGTAAATATATGGCTTCCTCATCCAGACTTGAATCAACCACCTAAAAATGTGAACAAAACTATATGATGGAAGCAGAAATACACATTTTAGACCTCTCTGTTTACAGCAAAGACAGCAGAACCACCTGTTGATCACTAATTTACCTTTTGAGGCAAATGGTGTTTTGCATATTTTAATCAATCGCACAGTATAAATAACCATATGTTGAATATAGCATTCATTCAATTAAAATTGGAATGCATTTTTACAACTTGCCTTAGTTTCACTTCGAACTCAAGACTGCTTGTTGGACACATTGTAAAAACCAGTAGTTGCAAACCTGTGATTTTATCTTATTGGATTTGAAGAGTCTTTAATCTTGCTTGGGACAAGTGATCGCTCTCATCGTGTGACTTTTCCAATCAATCCACCATTCTCAATTGCATTGCATTGTGTTAAAATGGAGGAAAGGTTTTGCTGTAATGTAGATTGAATGTGTAAAAACCAAAAGAGCCACTTTAGATGTGCAGAAATTCTAGAATGCTCCAATTTTCATATGAAATATTGGCACGAATATTGTGCACAGAAAGTTGTGCGAGGCTTTTTCAGTCCAAACGCATACACTCTGCAATGACCTTTTGAAAGAAAATTACAACCAATCAATCAAATAAATGTGTAGAGACCGCATTTACCATCCAGCAGCCGACTGAGCGGACCCCAGGTATCCCATGTATCCATCCCATGTGTCTGCCAAAGTGAAACTTAACAGTTTAAACACGGGAAAGGACCTTTAGGTCTGTGTTGAGTCATCACCGCACTGTTCAACGGCAGCTGGTCCCTCAGAGGTCAGCTCACGGCTGCCATGTGCATCGGTTCAATCACGTGCCGGACGTGGACTTCGACTGTGTCGCTCTGATGCGATGCAGTTTTAAACAAACAAGAGCGGAGTCACGTGGTGGTTCGATGCAGATGTCACGGGCTGGTCAGAGTTGTCCAGATGAATGTGGCTATACAGTAAATAAACAAATCTGAACACGAGAGCGATGTCCTCTTGACCATAACCTTTAAACTTTGGATTTGACCATTGAGAATTGAGTGACGCTGAGAAAAGAACCTTGACTCCCTGAGCATCTTTACAGTGTAAACACAGAATGCTGTGGCCTGGCTGAATTCCACCACAGCACTCTGACATATTCCTCACCCACATTACACTGTAAAAGACTTTATCTGATCCTGATCCTGCAGGTCTGTAACGCATCAAGGAGTCTGTCTGTGTACCGTCCGTCACAGTCTGTAATTAACTCTGTGTCAGCTGAAGCCCGAGCGAAGAGCACGGAGTGGGTGACATCAGAGGAGAGACAGAAAGCGCGGCAGACTGTTTGTATCCACTCGGACCCCAACACTCGAAGCCCTTCAGAGTGTGATATCGCTCTCTCCAGAGACGTTGTTCGAGTCAAGTATTTGGCAGGAATGTGTGCAGTGCCGTAAACAAGCGCGGAGGAGGTTCCTGTGCACAGCAGAAGACACCAGTCAGACGTTGCTGCCCGTTAAGAGCTGCGAGCAGTCAACTTAAAAACAAGTGGTGTTTGTGGTGGAATGTTTCGAGGGAAAAAAGATAATCCTCCCCTTAACACACACACACACACACACACACACACACACACTTAGCTTCGCTCATCGCAGTCTGTCAAGGCTCAGTGGATAGTCTCGTGGCTTTAAGTTATCATCCGTGGGCTCAGAGACATGTGCATTCTGAAAGGGTTGCATATACAGTATTTCTGCACTTGACAGACTGAATGTACCACTCACTGGGGCTGTTTTGGGGTTTTAAGATATTGCACTTTTAAAAATATGAAAATGTGGTGGGGGTGTTTGTGGAAACACATTTAAAAAAAAAAAAGGCTTCTGGATACATTGGAAGATAGGAATGGATGGAGTTTGAGCAATCAAGTTAACATTGTTTCTCAATGTTATTATCTTTACCAGTTTGTATAATTTGCTCGTTGCCTTCATCTTTGGTGTTTCGTCTTAACCATATTGTACATGGACAAATACAAGATGCCCATTTTCTGTACTGACATCAAAATGAAATGCAGCCTTAAGATGTTGCATTTCAATAACAGACGTGAAACTCTTTTTCTGGCCTGGCTTTCTTTTCCTCGCCTTGCTATAGCTACAGGGTCACTGCGGGTTGTTAAAAGGCGCTCTGGTAAATAAAGGAAATGACTGTCAGAGGCAGAGGCGGAGGAGGACGAGGCAGGTTAAGAGGATGCACTGAAAACTCCACTTTGCCACAAGGCACCTCCTAGATGAAGTCACGAGTGAACGATACTGTACGCTGTCAGAAATCCATGTAGGGAGTAGTCCCAAAGTAAGTCCTTGATGGCTCGCCCCTCTCCTCGGCTACTGTGTGGAGTCTGGTAATTCTCATTTCAGCAGGAGGACATATTGAAGCCTCTGCCTCAGATACACCAGGGGTTTGCCCATCATTCATTTGTCTCGCCTGCAGCCTCTTCTGCTTCTCTTCCTTTCCTCTTGGGCGCCGCGATGTCGTCACGCCGTGATGTTTGCTTCTGTCCATCTACCTTCACTCCCCTTCCTTTTCCTTCCTGTGTTCCCGCGTGTTCTTCAACCTTAACAAACTATGAATAGTCACTGTTTTTGCCAAGCTTGACTGAAATGAGCCAGCTGCTGCTGCTGCTGCTGCTGCTGCTGGCGACAGCTTATATGCCGCCAAGCGTCTTCTCCAGGTACTCGCATGGTTGCTGTCAACGAGTGGAGTCAGTGTTCAGAGTTTGTGCGCCATGTCTGTAGTTTTAATCCTCAAGCTTAAATGAAGTGTTGGGGGGCCATGCAATGCGAACGTCTCCATCTTAGGTCCTGTTACTTCAACAGGAAATCTGTCTCAGCTGTGTTTGTAACGAATCCTTTTAATTAGTTGGTTTGGTTGGCTCCTCTTTTCAAGGTGTCTACAGGAAACATTTATGTGCGAACGTGTTATTAGGGCTCAGCCGCGTGTCCTTCACCCCAATTAACAGGCTCATGGTCCTCCCTTGTGTTGGCTTGTCTGATGGGACCGAGGCCCGGCACTTCACTTTGGGAGGGAGGGGGACTGCGGAGGTTTCGGAGGTACAGTGGTCCTCCAGAGCATGCTGAGACATCTGGGTCCCATCAGAGGGGAGATGGGGGGTAGGAAGGAGGGGGGGGGGGGGGGAGAGTCTCATGCAGGTCCACAAAAAAAGGAGACAGATGGAGGAGAAAGAACAAGCGAGAGTGTGGGACAAAGTGATAAAGGGAGAAGAAGATAAAGCAAATTGGGGCGGGCAGCACTGATACCCCTTTTGTCGCGAAAACCCTAAAATGGAAGCAGAATTGAGGCGGAGCGGGAGGAAAAGCAAAGGAATGCAAATCTGAAAAGCCAGATAGTGCACTATTATCTCAGTGTAACAAGTGTGAGTGGAGACCGGCTGACAAGTTGGGAGATAAAAGTGCTGATGTCGGATACACATTCAGGGCCGTGTTTCAGTAAAGTGGTGTTTGTCTGAAGCTCTGCCAGCTGCCACGGAAATTAGCAATGCTCCTCACAAACTCTGTCCAAACACACTCCCGTTACTCTCGACTGTTCCAATGGGATCCCTCCATTTATAGCAAGAAGCCGATTGAGAGAATACATCTTCAGGGCCTTTAAGTTTAAAAGCTTCCGTCGCTGGTTACAGTTTTTTTTTTTGTCTCCCTCTTGCTTCAACTTTATCAAAGTTCACATTAACATTAAACTTGTGCTTAAATGGTTAGAGAACACACTTTGATAGTCGGATCTAGATAGAACAGTCTCTTTAAGGATAAACCATTTCAAAATACTTGAAAAACACTTATCAGCCTACTGAAACAACAAAAGCTTGACATGCTGACAAAGAGCACCATTTGTTTCCTGTATTGGGGTCAGAGGTCAGAGGTGGTGGCGGCGTACTTTCCCGCTGGGGACTTTCTCGTCAACAATGGAAACAGGGGACAGCAGCGGCCGTAAGCTGCGTGGGCCAGGCTGTCTCAGACTGTCAGCAGGGTTATCATGTGGTTGGTGCGACTGTCGCACTGGTGGTACCAGAGAGAGAGAGAGGGAGAGTCGTGGACCACCACAGTTTGGTAATTACCTTGTGACCTCTGGTGGCTCAGGGGCCACCAGGCTGGGACTTCCAGACAGGGCCCAGGTCCTGCTTGTGTGTATGTCTGTTGCATCGTGTCGCCCTCGGGAGCAGGAACTTAGTCGACCCAATTGGTTTCATTGCACCTCCCCCCCAACAGTCCTCTGACATTCTTGATTGTGTTTTTTTCCCCCCACTATGAGAAAGAAAACACAGCAACACAGAAACTTCTCCTGTGAACGTCAGAGGATGTAGAAAAGGGAAGGAAAGGCTAGGAGACATGGGGCAAGGATAAGAGGAGGAGGAGGAGGAGGAGGAGGTAAGAGGAGGACGTTTGCTGTGGTCGTGGGGTCTGGTTCCATCACGCCCTTCAGTATTCGTTCAAGAAGCTCTGAGTCACTCTGCACAGAGAATGTGTACGTCTGTGTGTTTTAGGGTGATGACTGAGGATGGGACACGTCCAAGTGGGTGGGTTTATCTGACAGAAATTGTGTTCGATGTGTGTGTGTGTGTGTGTGTGTGTGGTGATCTGGGAAAGGCGAGTGTCAGGTGGGCAGCACTAATGTGAAGGAATGCAGAGATTCCACAGTGGCTTTGTGGATCGGCTGTGTCACTGAGACAGCCGCCCCCCCTCCGAAAGCCCCAACAGGACCATGGGAATGAACTGAACAGGCGGTACCTTGAAAGCTCTCTCTCTCTCTCTTTCTCCTGTTCACACACGCACACACACACACACACACACACACACACACACACACACACACACACACACACACACACACACACACACACACACACACACACTTATTGACTTGTGGCACTGTACAGTGGAGTGAGTGTATATCATAAGGACAGAATGAGGTAGATTACATTCAGTTATGGTATGCATACAGTACTCACCCTCTCCCTCCGTATAATTTCACAAAGAATATCTGAGAGCTGTGCACCCGCTCTCATCGGACTCAACATTTATTTTATGAAGTTCCACACTCTTGTATTGTAAGCATATATGTCTGCATGTATTCATTTGCGTGTGAGCCTTTCTCCCTCTGTTTACGAAGGTTGCACGTCCCCCCCTAAACCGAGGCTGTGAAATCTTTGTCGCTCTTAAGTCTCTGCGTCAGACAAGGCTTGATTACTGCTGCAGACCCCTGGCTTTGATCAGAGCAGCCATCTAACTAATACAGCTTCCTCTTAGCCTGATGTAATTGCCATGTAATGCCCACTGAACGGGAAGCCTGATTGCTGCTGCTGCTGCTGCTGTGTTCATGAGTTATGTTGTATTTGTGTGTGTGTGTGTGTGTGTGTGTGTGTGTGTGTGTGTGTGTGTGTGTGTGTGTGTGTGTGTGTGTGTGTGTGTGTGTGTGTGTGTGTGTGTGTTTCAGTGTGGGGTGGAGGGAGGCCAGAGAGAACAGGATGCAAAATTAGACCCATGTTTAAATGGCCCTCACACTCATTTGACCTGGGTCGCAGACTTCCTGAGTCTGGGGCTTGGCTGATCCGACATGAGTGGATGGTAATGACCCGGTCCTTCGACACCCGCCTACCTGAGTAAACGCTCAGTTGTAATATTATGCAAGCCGGTATCTGGGTGTGTGCTGCAGCTCACACTTCCAGTCATGCAGTCATGGCAGGGCCGATTAGGGGGGAAAAAAGATCTGGAGTAAGGGTGCATTCATTCTTTGGAATTAGACTTGATTTCTTGTCAAGATAATACAGATGTAAAAGTCTGTATTCTTGTGTCTGACCTTCCCTGAGAAAACCCAGAGTTACCCAAAACAACTACGGTTCAGATGATGTTTTGTTTTTTCACATATGTATTTCAAGATTTCTTTTACCTCTAATCTTATTGGTCTTTATATGTTTCTGCTGCTGTTTTAACCAAAAACCCCTCAGATGATCACTGTTGTTTTTTTTTTCCTGCTTCCCTAGCAGCCATTGACTGTGTGGTGGGCTCATGGGGTCCCTGGTCGTCATGCACATCTCCATGTGGAGTTGGCAGCACAGAAAGGAGTCGCCAGGTTTCTGTTCCCCCCCGGAACGGAGGCACACCCTGTCCAGACCTCAAACAGCGCCGAGGATGCTTTGGAAACAACGCCATATGCAGCTCTGCGAAAGGTCAGAGCATGACCTTTTCTATGTGTCCCCTATACATACAATGCATTTATGCATGCAAAAACTCCTGCTCTGAAAGTCTGTCACATATTAATCTGGTATTTTAAGTATTCTCCCAAGGGAACTGTCTGTCTGTCTGGAGAGTTAACAGTTTTACTGAAAGCAACGCATTTGCAAACATCTGTTCTGAAGCCTAATCTCCAGCTGCACTATTTCAAACGCCTCAGTTATGCTGTTTATGTTGAAGCACTTTGCTGGTAATAAAACACCAGAACACAAATAAACTCTCTTCCAAGAAAATTAAAAAAAAATCCAAAAACAGACCGCACTTCACATCACCTTTATTCATAAGTAATTAAGTAATAAATACTTTTGAGTCATACACATGCGATCAGCTGCCACTTCCACTGACGTCTGTGAGTTTCTCCTCAGTATACTCGTCTGATGTCAGTCTGTTGCTTCCACCTTTCCGTCCCCACACCTGACTTTCAGAGGTGGCGAAGATCCTGCCCGATTCTTTCAAGAGGAACTTCAAAGACCCCTGGAGACGACCACACATGCTGATGAAGGAGGAGAAGGCCAGGTAAGGCCTCTATTATCAGACTGGATACACACACACACACACACACACACACACACACAGACAGGACTCCTCTCTATACTGACCCAGCGTTATTTTGATTTCCTCCGTAGAACTGGCTTCAGTGTGCAATCAGTGCAGAGAGGAAGTCATTACAGCTGAACTGTGTGAAGTGTTGAATGATCACTTGTCCGCGTCTGTCCTGAGGCTGCCATTTCAATAAAAAAAACATGTTTCTTTGTCAGCAATGGTTTTATATGAGAAAACTTTCAGATGATTCTGGTATAAAATCTTTTTCAGCTTCTCTAATAAGGCTGGATCTTAAGCGGTCCATATCAGTCTTTCCTCCAGTACCAAGGCCAAGGTTGCCATGGCACGCACAGCCCTGAAATTGCTTTGACTGAGTAACATGAACACTGTCTCTGGGTATTTGCATCACGAGCTTGACCTTTACTGATAAATCGCCCGTGATCCATGTAAAAGGTAGACCCCTTCCTGCATGGACGTCGTCTTTGGTCGGCGCTGATTGCAGATGTTCTCAGAGATGGACAAATCAGACTTGAAGGAACGGAATCCTTCCCCCCCCGACAGGCCCTCATCCTTTCACACTGATTAAAATGGACATTGGAAACCTTTGTTTTGACTGAAACACAATGCATCAGCGGATTGGAAGCATGAGTGTGACGCAGAGTTTAGGTTTCACGGGGACATCTGGTGCGCGGACGGGCCACTTGTGTCCTCGTGGAGGTTTACCCAAGAAATGATTGGTCAAAATGACATGAAAATGATGATCGGGGTCGTCGTTATCTCCGTGAAATTATCTGGAGCAGTCATATTTCACAGAGATTTCACAGGAGTACTTGGAGGCTATCCCGCTGTCCTTTTTTTTAGAAAGACCACTTGTTGATTCAAGGAAGACTTCATGTGCTTCAGCAATTAAGGAATAAAGAGGTATCTATTTTTTATATGACTGCATTGTAGTGGTATGAACAGGGAATTATAACGTTTGAGGTTGTTGGTTTTTGCAGCATTTTCAAGTCAAAGTGTGATAGATTGAAGGGGAAAAGGGTTGTGTGTCTGCATATCGTGTATGTGTTTAGAAGGATATTGAACTTGTCATTTCAGTATAATTTAAAAATCAACCCAAAAGCGTATGCTAATGAAATTTTCTGACAGAATCCACTAAGCATGAAATGTTATTCTGAGGTTTCTTAGAAGACTTTGCTCTGCCCTGTCCACTTCGATTATATACTACTTTCTATTGACCTTTAGTGAGACCTGAATAATGACATTACATCTTAAAGTGATCATGATCTGGCGGACTGAATCATAGACAAAATAATAAGAGGTTAAAGTGTCTGCCAGAGAACACAGTGATCAAGAAAACAATACTTTATTATTGTTTCCAGAGCACAGACTGAGCCGAGTTGACATTGGGACACGGCAGGTGACCACGTCCACGGCTGGATCGCCCTTCAAATGGAGCCAATCTCCTATCCGCATATTTGATGTGTCTTCTGTCTGGTTGTAATCTCGGTCGAGTGCAGCCTGCTGGGTCGGCTCACCGCTTGGCTTCCATCAGTCAGGCTGAGCTGGATTGCTTGAGCTTGGATTCCTCAAAGAGGGAGGAGGCCTTTGTTGGAGTTTTTCAACCTGGCCCGTGTCTCCGTGTCTTCATCAGGACATTTTGTTTTGGATTGTTGTAGAGGCACGTGGGAATGAATGATTAAAGTGTCCCAAGCTCAATCCGTTTAATTCTCACAGGATTACGTTTGTACGCCCTTCGAGCCCAAAAATGTGTGCTTTGACTTTGTACATTTCCTTTTTTCCCTTATCTCCTTGTGCTTCCTTCTCCTCTGTGCTTGCAGCTATTGCGTGAACCTGCGGGTGAAACAGGCCAGTGCAGCGTGTAAACTCAAACTGTGGAGTGCTCAGCTGGTGCGAGAGAGGCTGCTCTGTGCGGAGTGTCAGAGCGATGCCATGTCAAAGTCAGACCGCTGCGGAGGCGACGGCCTAGAGAGCACCAGGTAAACCGTCGATTGAACTCCTGGCCATTCTGAGTGCAGGGTAGTACGAGACGAATAATCCAAAAATGTCGACTCGTTGTTCTACCCCAAATGAAAGAGCCTGTGAGCAAGGCACTTTAAGTATGTGCATGTAGTTCAAGGTACGGACTGCTGAACGAGCTTAGCTCAATTAATGGATGTCTATGGGATCAAGTAGCAGCTGCTTCTGAAAGAAGGGAATCAACCTTCCTCAGCACAGGTCCTATAAGAGGCCAACTGGAAGTGGAGTCAAAGATGTTTTTATTGAAAACCAACAGCATAAATCTTGGTTTGACATGGCATCAATCTGTGAGAAAAAAAATTGAGCTGTGAATTGACCCCATAGACAATCATAAGTTGATTCAACCTAAAGTCAGCATGCCATGTGTTAGTTTGCAGAGACATAAAAAAAAATATCCGTTAGTTCGTCTGACAGACGGTTGCTTCCAAAATTGAAGTGGCCTTCTCACATACTCAAATATTCCTGGGAATAAACGTAAAATGTTGTTAATAATATCAACGTTCTGTTAAGAGTGAAACCACCGTGTGTATACCAACAACATTGCTTCTCTAAATAAAAGCTTATGCCATCAGAATAATCTGAAACAAGGAAGACCAGTCGCATGTCTGACGTGGCTGCTTTATTCATAGAACCTTCTGGGCTGCAGCGTCAGTCCCCGGGTGTCATGGTTCCTGGGTACGGGAGTCGTCCTCTGAGGGCTGCCGCTGTCCTCCCTACTCCGTGCTCTTCGTGTGAGGGGCACAAGATTTCCCTCAGCGCCCTCCTGCTCGCTGTGGGGAGCCCTGCCCGCCAGGCCACACCCCTCCCATCCAGATGAATGGATGGGTCACTCAAGGAGATCAACAGCATCCTGCCACTATTTTTTTTCGTCTTTTCACCTCATACTCTTGTACTGTATGAACGATTACCGAGCACACAGAAACTCTTGCATTTCACTTTCGGATTTTACAGCCACATTGTGTACTCATTCTCCTTTGAAGCACAGCAACAATCTATATACCTTCTGACCTCTGAATCTTTGCTATCTACCTCCATCAATGCAAGTGCATTTGTCAATGCGCAATGTATAAATATATAAATATATGATTTGTGCTTTATACATTTTCTACTTTTGATTGCTTGTGTGTAATGTATACGTGTCTACATAGCTACACTTGTTGTATCCCACAGTTTGAAACACCAAACAGCAGCTGCTGCACCCAGTTTGAGCCCCGATTCACAGGGTCCTAGATCCCCTGCTGGCTACATGCTGAAAACTGGTTCATCCAAATTGTTCATCCAGTGCTAGAATCCTTAAGTCTATATATATATATATATATATATATATATATATATATATATATATATATATATATATATATATATATATATATATATATATATATATATATATATGTGTGTGTGTGTGTGTGTGTGTCGATCTGTATTTGACAGTTTTGTCCCTGTTGTGATTTCTTTTCAATAATACATCCACACCAACAAGTCCAGGTGAATATCAGGTATTGATTCTCAGGTGCTCATAGATTTGTGTCTTTGTCTCCCATCCTCTTTTCAATGTCTGCCTCTTCTTGCTGGTTAGTCACTGATGTTTTTTTTAAGTAGTTTGAAAAGTGACTGGCAGCTGAAATCAGTCCCATCTGTTTTCGATCCAATGTTATCGGGGAGGGAAAAAAAGAGCCATTTAAGAGAATTTCACTCTGGTTCTCTCTGTCCTCTGGACATGTCTCCCCTGTCTCCCTGGCTGTTTTCGGAGGGAGTGTATTCCATCTAAGTATCCTCCAGTCCCTTCATCACGCACAGCCATGTCACTCCCATTTTTATTAATCAACGGCGTTTCCTCCCACCTCTAACCTTGGCCTGCAATTCCTTTTCCTTCTGTGCTCTCATTGTCTCCGCTGACTTGGTCTTATTTTCTTTCACAGAAAATGTAGACACACACACACACACACACACACACACACCAATCCAATCCCCACATCTCTTGTACCGCTGGTCCAAGGCGAGGCCTGGACGTAGTGCCAGTAAAAGGCTTTTCCTCGCTGGAGAGCCGTGACGTTCTCTCCCGTGTCTGCGTCTGTGTTTGTGTGTTTATTTATTATAAAGCAAGTGATGATTTTATTAGTGCAGCACGGCATACTATGTACACTGTCCATTAGTCACAAATATAAATAAACAAATAAACAACTGTACTGTCACCCCTCCTCCCTTGTCCTGTTTCTCTGATGTGGGTGTTTCATTGCATCGTTCCACTTTGATTATGCAATAAGACAGATCGTCCTGACACAGTCCAGGCATTTCTGACTTCTCCCCTCTACAATCACTACTATGAGCAGAGCTCCGCTCACTAAATCCCTCATTTTGACCAGTTTTTACATGCAGCAGCTCATAGTTGAAAGGAGAACATACCTAACTTGCGCCCATCAACATATTTTTTGGCTGCATTCTTGGCATTTTACCCGGTGGCGTAAACGGGATGACGACAAACTAAATGACGGCTAATGTGTGTAATTGTGTCTCCTTGAGCTACGTGGTCCTGCAATTTTGGGCCTTGTTTTTGTGGTGGAACTGTCAGACATGACGTGTGGACAGACGAGGCCAGCAGCACTGGAGACACTGGACGTCCTTCACCGGCGCTTTTTAACCGAGACGGTAAAGAGGACGAGATGAAGCAACACTGGGGAAACACTTGAGGCTGTTACTTTACACAAGCCAGCAAGAAATCGCTGCAGGTCAGTCAATGTCTCGCTGAGAACTTTTCACCAAAAGTAGAAAAACACCAAAGACTTGACCGCCGTGCACTCAACACTCGTGGGCTTAAGAAAGGGGTTTGGTAAAAACGACAAGATGTCCAAGATCTAACAACTCGGCAACTCGCCTACCTTCATGTGTTTCATCTCAGAGGCTCTTGAACTTCACCTCCTCCATCAATCTACCCATCCGCCCTCCCTTCTTTCTCTGCCCTCCTCCCTCCCTCCCTCCTGCCTCTCCCCAGCTCCCTGTCAAACTGCCCTCCGTCAGCACAACTCTTTATTTTCCTCTTACTACAACAGTGTGGCAATAGAGTGCCGTCAGCCCGACAGTCCGTCCCCTCTGAGGCAGGCTTTACCCCCCTGGCCGCCCTGCCCCTGCTGCTAACCCGCTTTCCAAAGGGCAGGAAGGCCCGTCGCTGGCCCGGTGCCTGATGGGCCCCGACAGCAGTGTGTTCTGGGATTATGCCCGGTGAAAAGGGGGGCATTCCAGCACCGACGGCCTTTGTCACAGCACAGCCACTGTTTGCTTTTGACAAGACAGCTGTTCAGAGCCCTCACGGCCCCCGCGGCTGGCGTGAAGGGAGAGGAGCCCGGAGGTGACTTCCGTTTATTGGCGGTGTCAGTGGACGTGCGGGCGGCACCTCCACCTGAGGTCCCTTCTTCAGCGGCACGTTTATCTGTGGCCCGGGGCTGACGTTGTCACATTGCGACGACTGCATTGGAGTCGTGGAGATAAGTCGCCGCTGCTTTTGGCAAAGAGGCGATCAGACTATGAGAAACAGGGGGTGTCACTTCACAAATATTAGACATGTTTAAAAGTTATTTTCTTTTCCTTGGAGGTTGAAAAATGCCCTAACCAGTAAGTCTCTCATTTTGTTTAAGTAACTGTAGCTAAGATTTATATTCCTGCATGTTTCATTCAACTGCACAATAGTTGCTCTGTTTTTGAGTCGTTTTTTGTTTCAAATAAAGATGAAATTATTATTATTACTTTTTTTTTTTTTTTTACAATTTTGCTTGAGGTATCACAAAAATGCTTTTTAGTCAAGACGTGCAGGGGGGCTTCTCCTCAGCTTGGGGCCCTGGATGGCTGGTGGCATCCCCATCTTCCTTCTGCATCGCCCCAGTTTTGTGTATGTATGTGTTTTTGGGAAGTGTGTACTGTAATTAGCAAGTCATCCTAATGAAGGCCTGTTGCCTGCATGTGTCGGAGCAGCTGCTCCATCACAGAGGAATGATAATGAATAGACACCTGGACACAAGGACCTGAGCTACACACAGCAACACAGCTGGTGCTCAACAAACCCAGTATAGTAAACACTCACACGAGAGGAAGATGGTCATATTGAGATGAACGTATAATTAATGTCTTGTTTCATCATTGTAAAACACAATATTTTAATCAAGGTAAAATATCTAATAATACTAATATTTCATTGTCTTTTAAAAAGGCTGAATTAAGATTTCAATAATAATTTGGTCTCGTTCTGATCCTTTGCTATAAGAAGAGTGAACAGTTTTGATGCCTGTGGTAGGCTTCTACTATAATAAGATAAAATGTATTATTCAACTTTTTTTCAAAATCACCCAGCTGATGTATTTCAGTGCTTTAATTTCAATGCAAAAATAAACCTATATTGTCTTCTAGTGATTTTAAATGAACTAGTAAATGATTAATGATGTATTGCAAGAGGTAAAGTTAAACTCCACCTTTGAACTGTGGCGCCACCTTGTGGTGCCTTTGCCTTCATGCTCGTCTCCTAACCAGAGAACTTTTATCTGAGAATTCCCTCACGATATTTTTATCATTTTAAAAAAATAAAAACATTATATGCATGGTAAAAATGGGACACTCTGACCAAGAATCCTCATTTATTTCCTTATTATTGATCATTTTATCAGGTATTTTATCATTATTTCTTTCCTTTCTGAAAAATGTCCTCGTATTTCATCAACTTTGACCTGGGTGAGAATTTGGGTTCAGGGTTTGTTATATTCACAGCTAACTTCTTCACATTATTTATGGCATACAATTATTTATTTCATCACATTCTGCTGCATTCACTGTGATGTACTGTATATCAATATAAGCAACATATATAAAGCAATGATGGACATAATCACTTTTTTTTAAGTGAAGCATTATCATGACATGTAACAGTGGAGACAGAATAATGTCAATGAAACAAAAGTTTATCTTCTGTACATACAAGATATATTTAAGGCAAAAGTGACCTGGACATGATTAATCACACAACCAATGAAAATTCAGGAGACCACAATGAGATATCAGGGGCAGTGAAGCTTGACGGAGCGAACAGTCAGATTTCACCTGGACCCAGACAGTCTTTAAACACATGGAATAAACTCTTCCCTTCGAAAAACATAAAGTAAATTAATCACATTTTAAAGATAATTCCAGGATGCACGTGCAAGTGTGCACAGGACAAACAATTCAATACGTGTCTATATAAAATCTGTGATGGGAGGAACAAAGCAAATTTAGATTTATAAACAAATCTGGCAAAAGGAAATGCACTCAAGAAGAAAATAATTTGGATAAAAACATGTTCATTTGTTTATCGCTAGTTACATATTCAATGGATAAAAAAGACAAAATCGATGAACAAGAATATTTCACAAAGGCCAGGATGGAAAACCAAGTGAGGGGAGGGTAAACTGTTCTTGTCTCTGAGTGAGTCTGAGTGTTTTGTTTTATTTGAGGTTTTTAATCTGTTGGTTTGTGTTGCCGATCTTGACGTCCATCTTGTCCACTTTATTCAGCAGAGAATCGATGGAGTCGTCCTGGTTCTCAATCTCAGACTGGAGACCGAGTCCAAGGTTCCTCAGTCTACTCAGGCCATCGGACATGTCATCTGAAAGTAATCCACAGAAGGACACCTAACGTTTGATAACTGTATGATACGTTACATTTTATACCTGACTGGGAATATTCAGTTCTGCACAGATATCTCAGGTTCCTCAATGGATATTTTTAATGTTTTACATTTGACAGAATAAACCATTTTATTGTAATGGTGTTTGGATGTAAGATAAAATATAGTAAATAAAATCTCATCATTTAAAAACTACCAAGAGCTGGGAAGTCAGTCACTTCTGCCTGTCTCATGACAGCATTGTTTAAAATGATCTATTAGAAATACAAGAAGAATTTGTTTTTACCTAGATTATTGTCGAGGGTCTGGTGAGCCTCCCTAAGGTGTCTATTCTGAGGGTATCCGTTCTGTCTCGATGAGCCGTCATCTATCGATGCAGACGCTCCAAACCCTGCAAAACAGAAATTGAAAATGGTGGCAGCCGGTTTGTGGTGTGGTTATTATAACATTGCTGATGTTCTTGTGCAAACTTACCCCCTGTATTAATCTTTCTTAGGTTGGGGTGGCTGGCTTGGTACCTTTCTTCATTTCCTTTGCTGCTGGACAAGGCAGCATTTAATCTGAAAATGAGAAAATCAGATAAGCAATGTTTAACTATTTGGTAAAGGGCAGTCAATGACAAGTAGCTGCAGATTGCAAAAGCACACATTTTAAAGCTACAAGACTAAATTCAACTGAAACCGTTTTTTATCTGATATGGTTATGATTCACATGGACAGATGCAATCTTACTTTTCATTGGCCTCGTAGGCCTTAGGCTGCTCAGGGGGCGGCAGCTTTGTCTCTGGCTTGCCCCTGAAGTAATTGACCATGCCGCCCCAAACACTCTTTATGCTGTTAATGTGCTTCTGGCTTGTCTTCAGGTCCTGATCCATGTTATCCAACATCTTGTCCGTCCTCTTCAGGGCCTCACCCTGTCGCACCAGCTCCTACGGAAACAAAGACAGACAGAGAGAGCGAGAGAAAGGTGGGGTGAGGGAAACTATACAAACTTTTTGTTGCTTGTTAAGCTCTCAGAGACAATGTCATTCTTTGTGTGCTGGGGAAAAGCTGATTAGCCCGACATACCTCTGCAGTTTCCACACCCATCTTCTCGGACTCGGCGATGAGGCCAAGGGAGCGGTAACTGCTGTCCACAGCAGACTGAGCAGAACGCATCACCTCCTGCTGGAGGTACCGCTGCCTCCTCTCCGGTTCGCTCAGCCCACTGTCACTGGGCTCGTCATCAAAACCCCTGCTTTTAGGCTTCCAGTCCTCCTGCTCGTCATCATCGGCAAAAGGGTTGTGTGATTTTGGGTAGGCCATCTGTGGAGGAGACACAGGGGTTGATGTTAACGCACCAGAAAAATAATTATGGCTGTAACGTTGTCCTGCAACAACACTCACAGGAAAATGACTTGGCAACTAGTTTGATAGCCTGAAAAAATTGATTGTAGGTATTTGTAAGATGCTACTCTTTGCTTTGTCACACATGGTAGTAAACTGAATGGTTTTTTTTATATATATATATTTTTTGGTGGGACAGTTGGCCAAACAACAAAAAATTTTTTTTTAAGATGTCATCTTGTTCTTTGGGGAATTTTTCACGGGCATCTTTCACTACTTAAGGTATTTTGTGGACAAATCAACTGATGAATAATGAAAACAACAACACTAACAGAAGACGTCATATGTGAGGTTCTCGGACAACACTCATGTACAATGAGAGCTCTCACTTTGAATACTTTCAATATATTTTTGTGGTAGTAGCCAATTACTGAGCTATTACAGACTCCAGAACGTAGAACTTGAAATTGAGTATTTGAGAGTGTTTTAATCTTTTTAAAATGAGCTGAGCGCCACCACAGGTTATTCAATCTGACTGATAATAAACCAACTTCGAGATTAATTCATCCATGCTAACTTTGGACTGCGGAACTTCAGCTAGCTTCACTCAAGACGAGGTTTGAGCAGTAGAGATGACTTGTCACGATGTTTCACACTAATCATTTGCAAACCACACGTACTGTTCATTACCGGAAAGTGATCGTTGCTCTGCAAACGTCTGTATTGTGGTGTTTCTCTGACAGTAAAGACAGTGACGGGGTGTTGGCTAGCTGGCTAATTAACGAGGATTGACAGCTAGCAAAGTAACTACAACCATAAACCAAGACCAGGTGACGTCGTGGCAGCATTGGCGTTTTATTCTGGTAGAACATATTATCTCTCAAATGAAAGAGTAAAAGTAACGAGTATTTGAAAGACAAACCTTTGACCGTTGACGTTACAGACGCTGTTGCTGCTCAGATGACTGAACGACTTCCGGTCACGTTAGGTGACGTAACCGCTTGTCGTCCCGACGGCTGCTCCTGCGCAGCAGAAACGCATACGGCGATAAACGTTACAAAATATTATGACGCTCTCATGTTGTGGCTTATTATGTCTTATTTATTATTTTTGACAAATGCAACACCGAATTAACTTAAAAAATAATGTTGTGTAGTTCTTGGACGCAATCATCTTGACTTTGATCAAGGGTTAATATCTAATATCTTACATGGCATATTCACCCATCCTGAAAAAACTGGAATTTAAGATGTAAGTGTATTTAAGGATAATTCTTTGATAGTTCCCCGACAAGGACTTTTGATTACCAAAACAAATATCTTTAAAGTGGTGTATTTGTCCCTAATTCAAGATGCCGGTCAATTTATTAATCAAGATACTGACTGAGACAGTTATTTGAACACGTTCTGTGGTGGTTTGGTATTACCAATTATTCTTTTGTTAAAGCCATTTTTTTTTTTTTTTTTTGCAAAAACACTGCAGAATTCACTGCAGTAGTTATTTTTTTAAAAGCAGCAGGCTTTTTTTAAATGTAAAATGTATGTTAATAAATCATATACAGAAATAGTGGGAAATAGAACTTAAAATGGGACATTAGACAACATTAGTTAGTTTACCTGTGGAGTTACAACAGTATTAGTGTTGGTAAAACAATAAATAAGCGTTTGTCCGGTTTGTCCCTGCTGAGCTGCCGTACTGCGGCTGTGCCAGCGCCAGCTGCTCCGCTGTTTCTTCTTCTCCTGACCGAGTCTCACTCGGCTGATGTTCGGGTAAACATGTCCGCAATGGGAGGAGGTACGAGGGGCTTTTACTTCAACACAGTCCTGTCGCTGGCCCGCTCCTTGGCCGCCCACCGCCCCGCGCCGGTCGAAAAGGTGAGAAAGAGGAAGAAAAAAAAAATATAGTACAGCATAGTTATTAGTTTATTAGCTAACGCGGAGCAACAGTTCATTCAGGGTGTAGCTCCGCTTCCGCACGAGCGGCGGCCGATTGTTTTGCACACCGACATGACAGGCGAGCTAACGTTTGACAGGAGTGTGTGTGTGCGCGTGCGCGCGGGCGTGTGTGTGTGCGCGCGCCCGCGCGTCTGTGGTAATGAATGGCGTTAGTGTCTCTCTACCCCCTGTTGATAGAGGAAGGAGGCGATGCAGGAGAAAGTGGCGTCGCTGCCTGCGTGTGTGTGTGTGTGTGTGTGTGTGTGCGTGCGTGAGAGCGAGAGCGTGCGTGTTACTGCATCAGACAGGGCAGAGTGCTGCAGTCAAACAGGTTTTTACAAAGTGAAGGTTCACCGCAACACAGTTTCACTAATGAGCTGTTAGATTAGTGAGATTGGAAAAATGAGCTGTGTTGAAAAAATGATCAGGTGCATATGGAGGCAGTTACCAAGTCACTGTCAACAGGATATTTGTTATTGTATGGAGCACCTAGAATATGTGATGTAATGTCAAGCTTCGTTGGGTTTTTCTTGGAAAGAGCAGTTTTCACCTACAGTGAGGTGACTTCCTTGCACTATACCAAATATCATAAAATACCTGTATCATGCATGATACGTATCATGATACCACAATCATATTGGGCAGCAACATAATGGTGCATGGTTACTTTCCATCCTTGGCTGTCACACAGTTAACTTTATTGATTAGTAGGAGGGAAAGAGATAGATGAGGTATGAGGTGGGAGCACAATCCAGAGTAGAAAACTGTACAAATAACAAAAAGTGTAGAAATGTATATACAGTATGGTACGGTATGGTGTGATTACAAAAAAAAACATGATATTCCTAGTATGACTTTAGTAAATATAATTACTAGGAGTTTTCATCCCTTACACAGGTCTTTTACTTTTACTTTTGTGTCAACTTTTTAAGTCGTTTGAAATTATTTCTTTGGCTTCTTTCAGGTCCAGAAACTACAATGCATGTGTCCACTGGAAGTCCGTGGTGTGTTCACTCTAGACGTGCGTCGCAGAGATGCTGTCATTGCACTGGCCGTGTGTCTGGTGGAATCTGGCCTGCAGGTGAGTGGTGGACGAGCCGTTTTCATCATAGTAACCACCATCACTTTAAACATGAGAGCTTCAGGCCGTCCTAGTAGATAATATTGTTGATTTAAAATCCAGACATTGCGCACATTTTACAGTTTATTACATAGGAATGGATTTTCAGAAATTATTAGTATTATTTCATTAGTTCTATTAGTCTGCTTTTATGACCGCCTCTCACAGGACTCGTGCAATATCACCATGATAAGCTTCTTCTCTCTACAGCCATAATCTGATTAAGCTGGCGATTAGGCACGCGGTTAGCCACGAAAGCCTCTCACACTGAGACACCGTGTGAAAAGCTTCCCTGCCATCTGATTATTATGAGATGGTCCCACTCCCTCCACTTTTCAGTGTTGAAGCAATGTATGATATATTTCCTTTGACCCATATTTTCGACTTTCCGTTGGCATTAACGAAACCACACTTTGGATTTTATCAGTGCTTGTAAGGCAAACAAAAGTGTTGTTCTTTGCCAACAACTGCTGTTGTTTGTGGTATTTGCTTTACTCTGGCAGCACAAAGACATTCTTGTTTCCTACTTGCTGAGCCTATTGAGAGGGCTGCCACGGGTCCAGTGGATCGAAGAGAGCTTGGGAAAGAAAGGAAAGGGTAAGAACAATCCTCCTATAGTTGGGCCTTTTGTTTTACAGTGGACCATATTTACTTGCTGCGCTTATTCAACACTATTTAAAGACATTGTCATAGTGTGGATCCGTCTATAAATTGCCATTGGACGATAGTTTAGACGGTGGTTTCCACTCATCAAGAGCAAAATTATAATTGCCAGATATGACAGTGGGACAATATGCTGTGAGTTGGAGTTTGCAACTCCACTAGTTAATTTTCTTTAATATGGTATTAACTCTTTGTTTGCCTTTTTATTTTTTTGATGAATCCATTTGTCATTGTACTTCTTGCTGTGCACTTCTGTGGCATTCACTGTATGTGTTTGTGTTTTTTTTGTTCTTCAGAATTTCTCCCGGTTGCAGAAACCTTCAGCTTCTGTCTAGTGACTCTTTTGGCCGATGTGGCTCAGAGGGACCCAGACTCCCGGCAGGAGGTCGGCTTAAAAAGTGATGTGATTCATTTTTCATTGGTTAGGGTGAGTTTAGTGCTGAGTTGTCTCTACTGTTTTCTCCACCAGATCTTGAACACTATAATGGAGGTCATGCAGGCATTGCAGGAGATGTGCCAAACACCTGATAATCAAGATAAAGGTACACACACACACACACACACACACACACACACACACACACACACAGACACACACACAAAGGCAACAAAGTCCATAACTTGTCCATAAACTTAGTTCTTCAAAATGAAAAAAACCTCACAGATGCTCTCTCTCGTTTCTAGTCTACCTGTGCAGATATGTTGTCCCCAGCCTGCTCGGCATGACTCGAGCATTTGGCCGATACAGCAACACAGACGAAGCCCTGTTGTCCAAGTTGTTCCCCAAAGATTCGCCCCAGGCCCGCTGCGTCACTGAGGAAACAGAGGGAGTGCGGCGCAGGTCCTTCAATGACTTTCGTTCTATCATGCCATCCTCGCTGCTCACGGTGTGCCAGGGTGACACTCTTCGCAGACGCACAGGGACCAACCTGGATTCCTCTGCACAGGTGTTGTGATAGTGTGTTTTGAGTGCTCAGGACAATTAGAGGCAACTGCAGAGTTCTTATATTTTTATTTTACTGAAGAGTCAAAGAAGCTGTGATGTGTTGTCTCATAGGTGTGTACAGACCCAGGAGGCCACTCACCCTGCTCTCCTACAACCCCTGGCCCACATTATTTTGAAGGTAAAACTCAAGACACACAGGCTGCTTTGATTAAATATGTGTTTGCCAAGGTATATAAACCTAGATTCTTTCTACTCGCCCAACCTTATGATTGTTGAGCTACTTGCATATTTTGTATCAGCAATTTTATCTATCCTAAATAAGGATATTCATTGGCATACACTTGCTCAAACTGACTTGTTGCTTGTACCTTTCTTCCTGCTGATTGTTTTCAGTGGCCAAACCTAGATTTAGTGAAATATTTCCAGTTCACCTTCAGTTGACCAACCCGAAACATTGACTGTTTTCAGAATAAAGTAAAACACAGCAACAAGCCATTACCCTTATTTTATGCCATTTAAATGCTACCCATAGCATCCCAAAGAAACCTGTCATATGCTGTCACCAGCTTTTATGTCACCTGGTCTCTTTCATTTCAGGTGCCTACCTCCCAGACAGCAGTACGGTGGACCCTGACTTCTTTTTTTCCACAGTCAGCTCCAGTTTTTCAATGTCTCCTCTCTTCATGGGGGCAGGAGAAAACGAGGTGGAGGTTCCTGTTGATCTGCTCCGACTGCTCCTTGGCATGGTACAGTAATTGTAGATACTGCGTCTGTTGTCTAGCATCCTCTGTATATACTTTGCATCTTTACCAACGATTGTGCAAATTGTCGATTTTGCAGGTGAAGAAGTTTGTTTCTGACTCTTTTTTGAAAACTCTGGATGCCACTTTAATGGAAGTTGTAGAGGTAACTATAGTATATTAGCAATGCCTGTACAAAAAAGTTAATTTCAAAGTAACATTTTTTGTCACTATCAGTTAAATAACCTCTGTCATTGTCTCTTTTGTTTGTCATTAAGTCAAATCCTGGGATCAACTTCTTTTACAAAACCTTCAGTGACCCTCTTTATGTGTGTGTGTTCAAAATGCTGCGGGACACGCTGTACTACATGAAAGGTAAATCATCATTAATAGCTTATTTATTGTGTATTGCAATACTTATCACTGTATTTTGTCAAATCGTCTTGCTCTTGTCATGTTTCTCAGCCTTGCAGCCAGCTTTTGTGCGGGAAGTGCACGACTTTGTACTGGAGCAATTTAGCAGCAGTCAATCAGAGCTGCAGCGGGTGCTTCATGACACGGGGGGGTTGCCGGGGGAACAGAGCCCCCTCAAGCTTCGTTGCCAAGCCAACGCTGCGTGCGTCGACCTCATGGTGTGGGCCGTCAAAGACGAGCAAGGTGATCAATTGTAGCAGAGCAGTGTTTTCCGATGTGGTAATCAGAGGGATACTGGATATGTTTATTTGTACTCATTATGTCACGTTTCCTTCCTCGTGTCTTTTTTTTTTCAGGTGCAGAGAATTTGTGCACCAAACTGTCAGAGAAACTGCAGTCAAAAACCTCAAGTAAAGTCATCATTGCTCATATGCCCCTGCTCATCTGCTGCCTACAGGTAGAATACTGTTAGATATAAAGAATACTGAGGTATTTTGTCAAATAGAGGTGAAATGTTACACGAGGTACTAGATCCCAGGATACTAGTATGATAGATGTCTGAAGTTTTGAAATTGACAAAGATATGTTGAAAGAATTTCCTGTTTTCTTCTGCTCTATCTCAGGGCCTGGGCCGTCTGTGTGAGAGGTTTCCAGTAGTTGCTCACTCTGCCACGACCTCTCTCAGGGACTTTCTGGTGGTTCCTTCCCCTGTTCTCATAAAACTCTACAAGTATCACAGCCAGTACAGCACAGGTACAGATTACTTCAAAGCCGCCGCCGGACTCAAATCAAACACAGGGTATACAGGACATACAGGATGTTGTTCTGAAATATACCATGGCTCATATTTAGGACTTTGATGTTGCAAATTATTTTACGAATAATTGTACTTCGAGTTCAATTTGAAGAGTTTGAATTATCCTGTTTTACATTGTTGACAGCCCCAATTCCTTTTAAGCACCAGGAAAATTCAGCACCAGTATTGATGAAAACCTGCAACTATCGCTTGACATTTTAACTAAGCCGATTAAGGCAGAATCTGCCAAAGGAATGGCTGTATTTTAAAAATGTAAATTTCCCCACTTCAATAATAACAACCCCCTCCTAGAAATTGGAATTAAACACAAAATGTCCTGCAGAAACCTTTGTATCTCAAGTACAGAACAAATGATGAGAGCCAACAATGATGGTGTCATTGTTACGTCCAACTTGTGTCCATTATTGATCTGAACTGAGTGTTTATTGACGAGCAGCTGCAGATACAGACAATTGGAAATACCATTCAGGTTACTGATTTTTTCTGTGCCACCCTCCAAATTGTGCCAACAGTTGTAGAACAGCTGATAACTTTTAAAATATAAAAGATAACATTCTCTTAAATTTAGATCTAAAAAAAGTACTTTTCTGTACAAGGTCATATTTAGTTTAGTTTTTAATTGTATTTTAAAACAATGATTGACTGTAAGATTTTAAAATACCTGTTATGAATTCTGTTTGTCTTGATGTTTTTGTCACTGTGCTGTTATCACTCTTTTTTTTAAGGCACGGGAGAAATTAGGATAAACGTGACCAATGAGCATTCGCAGTCCACCTTCAGCATCCTGTCAAACAGGAGAGACCAGCCGTCCATGTATGAGCAGCTCAGAGACACGTCCATTGACAACATCTGCAGGTCAGACACGAGCACCTGGCACAGCTGTAAAAAGGAGATATTTATGTACTTTCATTTAAACATTAAATTTCATCATCTGTCTGTTGATTGTCTCTCAGATGTCTGAAAGCTGGTCTGACCATGGACAATGTGATAGCGGAGGCCTTCCTGGCCAGTCTGTCCAATCGTCTTTACATTTCTCAAGAAAATGACAAGTGAGCAACATTTAGAGTTTTGAACAAGTGCAGCTTTGTAGGCGCCCAGAATATTTTCAGTTTCTTGACACAGATGAGCAACTACTCTATAAAGAATGAAACTTGTCTTTTTGCCAGGGATGCCCATCTAATCCCAGATCACACCATTCGATCATTGGGCCACATTGCGGTGGCTCTGAGAGACACTCCTAAAGTCATGGAGCACATCCTACAAATCCTTCAACAAAAGTTCTGCCAGCCTCCCTCACAGCTAGATGTACTCATCATTGACCAGCTTGGCTGTATGGTCATTACAGGAAATGTAAGTACAAAGTCACTCTGATGTCATATTTATAGAGCATGTTGCCTCCATTCGTTTATGTATTAAAGGTTGAAAAGGTAAATAACTACCTTCAAGGGATCCTTCAGAAGGTTGAACTGTTTGTCAGAAGAAATGCAGATTTATTGGATGGGAGTCGAGTGATTGTTCAAAACATCTGTGGTGATGTAACACTGCTGTAGTACTGTTGTTTAAATAGTGTCTGACATCCTGTAATTATGGTGAGCCTGCTGGGTGCTGTGTAATTGCTCTGTACACTGTGACACACCGTTGAAATGTAATGGGGTGTTTTTGACAACCAGTTTTCCCAGAGTGCAACAGGCTACAATTTAGGACTGGAAATGGATCTGACCTTAATTAGGAGATGCAGATCTCTTGCTCAGTGCTGATACAGATCTAGCATATTTGCTCATGTTATTCCTAATAATTATTCCTAAGATTTTTATTTTATTTCAGAAAGAAGTTCTTCCACAGCCTTTATTCACTGTTACTTCCTTTCCGTATGTGTTGTAGCAATACATCTATCAGGAGGTATGGAACCTGTTCCAGCAGATAAGCGTGAAGGCCAGTTCAGTGGTCTACTCGGCCACCAAAGACTACAGAGATCATGGCTACAGGTTGGCATCTGCTCTTATCCTCACTCTTGACTCACTGCCACCAACTAGTCGGCAGTAGTTGTCTGTAATACTAATGCGCAGTTCCCTGCTTTGAGTTACATGAGTGTTTTCTCTTATATATTCAAAAAACAACATGTGCAGAAAGTATGTCTTGTTTGTGTGTAAATTTATCCTCCATATATGCTATCTTTTTCCTCCAAGGCACTGTTCTTTGGCAGTGATAAACGCTCTGGCCAACATCGCAGCCAACCTGCAGGGGGAGCAGCTGGTGGACGAACTAATGGTGAACCTTTTAGAACTGTTTGTCCAACTGGGCCTGGAAGGAAAGCGAGCCAGTGAGAGGGCCTCAGACAAGGGGCCGGCACTGAAGGTACGTGCTTACACGCACAAACAACTAAACACAACAGGAAGCTGATAACAGCAGTGTAGATAAATACTGTAATGTCTCTTTTATCTTCCGTAGGCATCTGGCAGTGCTGGAAATCTTGGAGTCCTTATCCCAGTGATTGCTGTGGTGAGTACTGTATTTAGAGACGATTCCCCTGAAAGAGTCAGTGTTAAAATACCCACATAGATCACAGTTTCAGCCAAATGAGTACTTGAGTTCTTACAGATGAATCCAAGCTGTTAGTTAGCTTTTTACTCCATGAACAAATATTTACTCCATCAGCTGCAGTACAAATATCTGCGTCACCAGTTCACTACTGATTTTTCTTCAAAGTCTATATTCTATTTTTTGTAAGAGATACATTTGGAGCCAATGTATTAATAGTATAGTACAATACATACGTTATAAATTGGATTCATAGTCCTAAAAAAAAGAATTGGCAATTTATAGTATTTCTTCATAGTATTGACATATTAGGAGTTTTTAGTTGGTTTAAGTAATAATTTAGTAATTCAATATTTAGGTATTTATTTGTATTTCTTAATTTAAGGACTCTCCTTGTAAAAATAATAATGTAATGTGTTCAGTAACAGAAATTATTGTCCCTTGTACATTTGTGTTATATATTATTTTATTATCTCCTTTGTTGATAATAAAATTCCTCCATGGTTTTTCTGCAATTATTACAGTACAGCATGAGGGTAATGACAGTTATGTAATCTGTATATATTTATATTTTCTTTTAGAGCACACTTCTCCACTACCCTCACTCACTGCAAAAGATAAAACATTAACAGACAGATAACAAGCATTCATTGAGTCACTCCCATTAACTCAGCACTTTGGTTCCAATGAAAGAGATTTTGAAATGTTCAGTAAGAGACAAACTACACAGAAAACGTCATTACTTGTTACATTTTACATTTTGTACCAATGAAAATAATTGAGTATTGAAACCAACAAAACCTAAGTTCTAACCAAAGATGGAATTTGCAGTGAGAGGTTTAGCTGTTTGTTAAAATTTAGCTCTGTGAGGGATTCACCACCCGACCCATGAACACAAGGCAGTCGGTGCGGTGCTCGTAGATCAGGAAGAGGAAGGGATGGTCCACAGTAAAGCGGATTTGAGAGGAGAGGGGCATGAAGCCCACCTGGGTCAGAGCAGCAGCTTCCGTCCCCTCTTCGTTCACAGTGATGGTTCCTTGGTGCTTCAGCTGCAGAGGGAGATCACAGGGCATTGGGGATTATTGATTGCCGTTGATAAGGTGTCCAGGTTACTGAATGACGCACAGACTTTTTGTTTTGTTTCGACGTTTGATTTTAGGATTCTTTTGGTTATTTTGTATTTAAAATCATCACTGATTTTACTCACCCAGTTCATGGCAACCTTTTCAGAGGTCATTCCAGTGAAATCTCCACTGTCCTGGAACAAGTCAGTGAGGCCCATCTCCTTCATATTTGCAATCAAGTCATAGTTCTGCTCCAGTTTGAACCGAGGTAACACAATCTCACGAGTCCTGCCGGGCGGCATAGAAAACATTGCTCATTGTGTTCTTCCTAAATCCTTATTAGGTCTAAACATTTTTAAGAATGTCACCCAATTCCTTATCTGGATATTATCATATATGTACTGTGTGCTCCTCAACTATTCCTTAGTTAACTGAAGAAAGCTGCTGACCTGTTTGTCATGTTTTTGAGCCACTTGTTGACAACGGTGGGGGAGATCTCCTGCTCCAAGGTCCTCATGCCAGTGATCTTCCTCGGCAGGGCAATGAGCATGCTGATTTCTCCTGTGTATGGGAGCTGAAAAGAAGTCAGTTATTATAACACAGCTCACTGGATCAGTATGGATATTGTTGAAAAAGATAAGTTAAAAGGTCGCCCACCTGGAGGATGTCACAATCTAGTTCGTGGTCGGCAGCAGCCATATAGTTCCCCTTGTTGCTCATCATTGGCACGCGCACATGTGTCTTTTCGTTGACTCTAAAGTTGCGATAGTGAGTCATTTCTTTGGGGAATTTTTGTTCCCATGTGCCTGTTTACACAAACAGATAAGGTCAACGAGTCATGTGATTACTTTGTAATTCATATAACCAAGCGAAGCAGATAGGTAAGCTCTATAACAATGAATTTGTCGATAGAGTGTTTCTTTACTTTCCACCCACCTTTGAAGTACAGGTAGTTGAGGAGCATCAGCACCATATTTGGGTCCACGCTCTTAAGTGGTTCCCTGATCAGCCCTTTGGTCAACTTTTGGATGCGACGGTTGGCCTTGTCCAGAAAAGCAGGGTCCCCGAAGTCCACCGACTGTGGCTCTGCAAAATAATAAGCCTTTGTCTCTGCACGGAAAGCATCTTTCACCGCGACATCCTTCTTTATGTAGACATCGTTTACTGAGCGTAGTGTGTAACCAAAGTTCCTCCTGAAGAGCCTGTGCGTAAGCTTCCTGAAGAGCTTGTGCACTGTCGTGTTTTCATAGTGGTGGCTGGCATTGACAAAGTCAGCAAATCCCAGAGCTTTGTAGATTTGATCGTGAGTTCCAGGTCCTGCGCCTAAAGACATCATCCCCATAGCAATGGAGATGCCAGCAGGTGCCAGCAGGATGTTGTCGGTCTGGTTGACGTCGTTACGAAGACTTCGGTAGAGATTAAAACCAAAATGGGCATTGGCGATGTTGAGGCGTTGAAGGCGAGACCGACCATGGAACAGCCGTAGGAGCCTGGCTCGTCGAATCTTCGGGTCGGAAGGTTCGGCAAAGATATCAATGTCTGGGGCCGGCGTGGCAATGTCATCTATCTCATCCCCTTCACTGGAAAAACATTGGAAAATACATCATCCAACACTTCTTTTAATTTACTTTACCTCCAAAGTTATGTTCTCTGCATTGAATTTCTGACGTAATCTACTGGAATTTAAAACCTGTAGAACGTACGTGTAGTCATCACTGCCCGCTGCCAGGATCTTATCAAAATCAATATAATCTTCATCCTCAAATCCGTCAAAAACAAGGTCATTGGTGACAGTGTTTTCCCTGTGGAACTCCAAGGGAATGACCTCTATATTCACTGCCCCCTCTGGTTCGAACCCTCTGGGGTCCGGTTTAGGGTCAGCGAAATGAGTGCTGAGCTCTTTGAGTCCAGCCAGGGATGGACTGACCAACAGACAGGCCGCAGAGATGACGGCGATGACCCACATCCTGACGGCTGAGGCAGAGGGAATGGACATTTAATATGACTTAGTCATCAGCATTAAGTAGATTTGATTAAACTATGTTTACAATAAACCTGTAGGAATAAAATAATGTCTTCGCTGGCTAAAAATGCTGAAGATTTTGCGCAAAGTTCCCTTAATAGTAGTCTTAGTCTGGAAAACGTCTTACCGTTACTGTGTGCTGGTGGTAAGTGCTGCCTCGCTTCTGTTTGTAGGACTTAGAGCAAAGAATTGAATACAAAACTGAACTTTGATGCGGGCTCCTCTTGAACAAATAGACCAGATCAAACAGACCAAAAAGTGCTGTGACTGACTAAAATCGTTAACTCATAACGATTTTATGATAACACAATTCAGCTTTCAAAACTAGTTTTATATTAATTAATTGGAACAGGACTTGTTGTCTGGTGAGATATATTTTGCAGTTGTGTTTTTATATCATTTGTATGCGTTTGTTTTATCACAATGCTTAATGTCCAAAAAGATTTTAGCTATTTGTGATAACTGTTGTAAACTTTTCTTTAAGAATAATTAATGCCCAATGTGATCATATGTGCTTTACATTTTTCATCCTTTCACCCTTTTTCACACTCTCAGCTGACCAGGCGACTTCCTCCAATCAAAGAGGCCAAGCCCCGCCTCCAGAAGCTGTTCAGGGACTTCTGGTTGTACTCTGTGGTCATGGGTTTTGCTGTTGAAGGATCAGGTGAGCAAGGGATTAACTGTACTACATGTTAAGTTTAAAGTTCTGCACTTGTGCACGATTTCCCATAAAATGCGTGAGAGATGTTTCTTGTTGAACTTCACCTAATCACAAGATCTCTTCCCCGTTTAGTGTTGATGTTCTGAAACTCGGCTGTGTGAGGTTTCAAAACCTTGAGCCTTCATTTGTGTGTCATAGATCCTGTTTTCTCCTGTTTGCTTGTTTGCTTAGCCTGTCCCAAGAGGAGTTACAAGAAGTTGTTGTGATAAAGTGGTGAATGCACCTTATGTAGTAATTATGGAGAGTTATTTGACACCAAATAGAGATAAAGAAATATGATGTATAAGGATGTTTGTATTGTATCATCAGTATCAACCCAAATTAACCAGAACACACACATGAACAGTTGATCATACAGTTGGTCCAAATAGCTTATTCAAATTATAAATATTGCTCCCCTGCATTTCTGGATATATTTATTTGTCCTTGCAGGGCTTTGGCCAGAGGAGTGGTATGAAGGCGTGTGTGAGATCGCCACCAAGTCTCCTCTTCTCACCTTCCCCAGTGGAGAACCTCTTCGGTCGGAACTGCAGTACAACTCGGCTCTGAAAAATGACACAGTAACACCGGTACAGTGATCAAAATTGAAAAAAAATATTCTTGCATTAAAGTAGATGAACGAATTCTTAAAAGAGCAAACCTGGACTAATATTTAGATTGTCAACTTTTTTCCTCCAGGCCGAGTTGAGCGAGCTGCGGGCAACCATCAGCAATCTCCTTGACCCTCCTCCTGAAGGAACTGCCCTCATTAACAAGCTAGACTTTGCCATGTCCACGTACCTGCTCTCAGTCTACAGATTAGAATACATGAGGTCAGCCCCGTTGCACCTACAAATCCAGCTTACATTTACTCATCTTTTATCACTACCTAATAAAATTAAGTCTTATTGTGTTATCCCTTTTCCTTTTGCACACATTCAGGATGCTGCGATCCAATGATCCTGACAGGTTCCAGGTCATGTTTCGATACTTTGAAGACAAAGCCATCCAGAAAGACAAATCTGGTGAGGGCTTTTATTCCTGTACACCTCTGCCTCTTCTTTACATCAAGCGGTGTAATTCATCTTCTCGAACCTCCTCGTATCTTCACAGGCATGATGCAGTGCATTATTTGTGTTGGTGATAAAGTATTTGATGTCTTCCTCCAGATGATGGCTGACAAGGTAGGAAGCATGGGTTTTGAATAATAGCAAGTCATTTCTAAATTTCTGGAACATTTTACTGATCACATATGTTGTTCTCCGTCAACACTGAATAAAGAGCAAAGTGTATTTCTCACGTTTGTAGCCAAAGACCAAAGAGCATGAGGAGGAATTAGAGCGACATGCCCAATTCTTGCTGATCAACTTTAACCACACCCACAAGAGGATCCGCAGAGTGGCAGACAAATACCTCTCTGGTTTGGCTGAGACGTGAGTAGTAGTCATTCAGTTAACTTATCTGCTTCAACTTTTTTTTTCTCCATAATTTTACACGTGTATTTCTTGTGTCCCTCTACGGCAACCAGATTCCCCCATCTGCTGTGGAGTGGTCGCGTGTTGAAGACCATGTTGGATATTTTGCAGACACTGTCTCTGTCACTAAGTGCTGTAAGTATCAGGAAAGGGCCAGTGTGTAAGCCCTGGTTGTTGAATCCCTACTATTAACAACAGCAGAGTTGCTAAGCTGTTTTGTAAGTGGCAAAAAAATCACTGGTCAAAAAACATCACAGTGTTTTGAAGTAGAAGTAGAACATCTTTGTTATCAATCTCCAGGGAGGTGTTTGAATATGTGCAACTAGAGACTTCAGATACACAAATATGTTTCTTTGTGTATTTAGGACATTCACAAGGATCAGCCATATTATGACATTCCAGACACCCCGTACAGGATCACTGTTCCTGACACGTACGAAGCCCGAGAGGTGAGTTTGGATTTTTATTACATGTATGACCGCCAGGGGGCAGCACAGTGTCAAAAACACAGTGTTTTAATTGGTGAGAGGAACTGATTTGTCAACTAATTAAGATTATGTAATATATAAACTAAAATGTGTACCAAATGTCAGAAATCACTAAAAAATATCTGTCTTAATATTTATCATTTCATTAAAATATAATATTCACATGTACTTCATTCAGTAATGCTGTGTCCTTATTCGTTGTGTTCTCAGAGTATAGTGAAGGACTTTGCTGCTCGCTGTGGTGAGATCCTGAAAGAGGCAATGAAATGGGCCCCTTCAGTCACAAAGTCCCACCTACAGGTCAGTTTTCTACCTTCATGAGACAGATGGCCGCCCACAACTGTGTCCAGTACTGCCAGAGATTTCTTCCTGTCAAAAGGGAGTTTTTTCTTTCCACAGTCGCTAAATCGCCAAGTGCTTGCTCATTGTGGGATTTGTTTGTTGGGCTTCTCTGTAATATTGTAATATTGACCTCATTATGTAAAGTGCCTTGAGACAATGTATGTTGTGATTTGGCGCTATACAAATAAAATTGTATTGAATTGAATTCATGTTTAAGAGATGCCTTGAATAAAAGTAGTACATTTGATAGTAGCCTCCATTCAAACAATCAAACAACATTTGGTTGTGCTATATTTACGAAGAGAGACCTTCTGAAATGTGAGATATTCAAATTCATCTTTTTTTGGTTTGAGCAAAACTTACTCAGCCACAATACAGGGGTGATCTAAATTAGTAAAGTGTTAATTGTATAATTTAAATTAAGATAAATTATTGTGTAATTTCAATTTATAGGAGATACATGTCATCTTTATGGGTCTATTATTACTTTTACTGTCCACCCTTTATCTCTGTCCGACTGTTCTTATCTGAATATAATGTGTAATACAGGAGTACCTGAACAAGCATCAGAACTGGGTGTCGGGACTGTCGCAGCACACCGGCCTCGCCATGGCCACAGAGAGCATACTGCACTTCGCAGGCTACAACAGACAGAGTACTACACTGGGCGTGAGTCACAGACACACATTACTTACAGTTTTTTTAATGAAGAAGCACACAGCACTTAAAAAGAAAAATATATTCTTTTTGGAACATGACACAAACTTTGAAATATACTTTTTGGCACCACAGGCTTGTTGATTTGATGCTTACTAACATTTGTTCTACATTAATGGCTTTTTAACATATTAAATGTGCTGTTTAGCTGCTTTGTCAAAGCTTTGGTGGTTTTGTGAGCACTGACCTGGTTTGTCTTGTATCCTTTTTTGTTCACATATGTGTTTTGTTCTGTTTCTATAGCACTGTAAACACTGGGGGTATTTTATCTTGTTGTTTACTGCATTGTATGTCCATGTGTGCATGATTAATAGTCTGTGTGACATTGTTTTGCCTGCATTTGTGTTCTTGGGCTTGCATTCTGCTATATCTGTCCTTTTCATTTGCTTCATTTGTTGTATTTTGTCTTTATTAAACTGCATCGAACTACCTACCTGGTTGCTTGGCTGGTTTGCGGATATGCTGGTTGCCTGGTTACTTACCCGCTATGGACGGGTGGGTTGGTTGGCTGCCTGATTTGTCCATTTGGCTTACTGGTTATGCTGGTGCTGTCCTCCATCATGTGGCCAACCGTAGGCCGCTTTCCCACAGGTTGGTCTGTACATCAAATATAGACACAGGGCTCAGTCATGATACATTGCAGTATAGAAGTTTTACAGCAAAGCTATGTATCTTACTTCCCTAGTCGTGAGGGGTTGGCCCCAAGTGGTCCTTTAACAGTGTTTTTTATTTATTAGACCACCCAGCTGACGGAGAGACCAGCATGTGTGAAGAAGGACTACTCCAACTTCATGGCATCCCTCAACCTGCGCAACCGCTACACAGGAGAGGTGTCTTCATTTTAAAAAAAAAATATTAAGATGAAATGACTTTCCTAGGTTTTCTGCATACAGTATTATTCATACGGTTCTGTTCATGTACTTGTCTAGGTGGCTGGTATGATCCAGTTCTCAGAGGCGACTCACAGCCAGTCAGACCTCAACAAGCTGATGATCCATCAGATGGCCAGTGCTTTGGACAGAAAAGACCCGGAGGCCTTCACCCAGACCATGTTCAAGATGACCGCCCTGCTTATAACTACCAAAAGTAAGCAGCTCTGCCTCATTTCATTTTGAATAACTAGTTTCTTTTAGCAACAGTGCCAGTAGTTGTTTGCTTTTTGTAATAAATATATTTTGTCTTTCAGACTGCGATCCTCAGCTCCTGCACCATCTGTGTTGGTCTCCTCTGAAGATGTTTACAGAACATGGGATGGAGTCCGCTATTGCCTGTTGGGAATGGCTCCTTGCTGCACACAATGGGGTGGAAGTGCCGGTATGTTCATAATTTACACACGGGGAGTCTTGGTTTGACATATATTGTAAAGATAGATTCATTCTTATCTCCTCTTTTACCATCTGCCTAGTTCATGCGTGAGATGGCAGGAGCTTGGCAGATGACAGTAGAGCTGAAGATGGGCTTGTTTTCGGAGGCTAAAGTAGAGGCCGGCCCTCTGGCTGTCTCGGAGGAGAGTCAGCCTGCACCCTGTGCACCGGACGTCATCCCTCACTTTCTCTGGATAGAGGTCAGTGACACTGTGAAAACTTTCTTAACTTCTCCGCTTACAACTTATGCTCTCATAACCCAGATCAGATAAGATCTCTGCTTACAACTTATGCTCTCATAACCCAATGTCAGTAAAATACACAAAGATACAACATGCACATGTTCACCATCGCAGTAGACTGTAGTGCTTTGAAAGTAACAGAGGCACATACTGTAGAATAAATTGCAAATCTGCCAATTGTGGATTTTTCTTTTGTAGCTTGAAGAGTTTACTAGTCCATTGCGTTAGTCTGATTTTCATTTAGACAGGTTCTTTGTTTTTATAAAAAAGAGCTGATGAATTATTTTAAAGGTATCAGTATTGGAAAGACATCTCACATCTTTCTTTCCGTTCTCCTTCCAGTTTCTGGTGCAGCGGTTTGAGATAGCCAAGTACAGCAGTGCCGACCAAGTGGAGATTTTCACCGCTATTTTGCAGAGATCCCTGTGTCTGAGTGTCGGAGGACCCAAAAGCAGTCTGAACCGACATGTAGCTGCCATTGGACCAAGACTCAGGTGCCGTGTCTCAATACTACAACAGCAAACTTTTTTTTATCATAAATGCTGTAATAGTTAGTAGTGAGAAATACTTAATCCTGCTCTATATTAAATTATTGTGGTATCACTTTATTTTCAGACTACTGACTCTGGGTCTGACTCTTCTGCATGCTGATGTTGTGACAAATGCCACCATCAGAAATGTGCTCCGAGAGAAGATCTACTCCACGGCTTTTGACTATTTCAGGTTGAAAAAAATTCTGATTCTGATCAGAACACTGATTCAAAAGCTGCCTGTCTGTCCACTAAATTCTTTGCCATCTCTTGTCTTTGTTTAGCATCACTCCCAAATTTCCCACTCAGACAGATAAGAGGCTGAGAGAGGACATCAGTATAATGATCAAGTTCTATGCCAGCCTGCAGTCTGACAAGAAGTATCTTGCTGCCAACCAACTGGTTCCCCCAGGTACAGCAGCCCAATAATAAACACTGTACATGTGGATATGATTTTTCTTTTTTTCTTTTTTTTTATGGGTGAAATTTAGTCCAATTTACCGTTGTTGTTGTTTTTTTCTTATTTTATGTAAATGCTTATATCTGTAGTTTAGGACTGATATATATGTAATATATAATCTAGTTAAATCTAGAGTATGCAGCCGAATCAATGCACTGACCCAAGTTTAATTTTTTACTGATGTTAACTGGAGCCTAAAGTGTATCACCCAGTTTACAGATCAGGGAGTGTGGAACAATATTTTTCCCTTCTATTCTTCCCTTCTCTCTCTTTGTTGTTGATGATGATTTTACTGCACTTACCAGGCCTCAAACCCTCAGCCTCGGGTATGGTAGACTGACACACTTACCACGCGGTCAAAACCCCTGAGTCGTAGCGTCTGTCGCTAGCACTTAGTTATGTTTGCAAACCGCAAAAAACGCAATGTTGTATGGAGCTGAGCCGAAAACCCAGATATTTTTTTCGGTGCACACAGAACTGACAGCTAGTGGACAGTGAGGAAATATTAGCTGATTTTTGACAAAAAGTGTATTGGATTAAAATCGCTTACTGCCCCTTTAAGTTGTAATCATGATCATTTCCAAAATGAAGTTGGGTTTTTACATTTTAATTTTTAAAAAAAGGTGGATGATGGACTCATTGTATGAATTAATCATTTAATATTAATTTGTAGTAGATCCCCAAGACATGTCTGTGAACAGCCTGTCTGTGGTGGCAGTGACAGATAGCCGGAGCAGTCTTGATGCAGCAGTGGGCCAGAGGCAGCAGGTGGGCCAGGGATGGATTAACACCTACCCTCTGTCCTCCGGGATGTCCACGATATCCAAAAAATCAGGTAAATAACACACACACAGCATTTTAGCCTTGCTATGCTGGAACCCATCATGTGCTGCAAAGAAGGTTACAGTGAAACTGAACCTCCATCAGCTTCTTATTAGTTGAGAAACACTGTAGGTCAGAGAAATTGCCTCTGCCATGATGTGTTGCTGATGTACATGTTGCTCCTGTACTGTTTTTAGGACTGTCCAAAAAAAGCAACAGAGGCTCTCAGCTGCACAAATACTACATGAAACGCAGGACTCTACTACTGGCTTTACTGGTAATTACCTTCTCTCAGCTCTTTATGTTCAAAACTTTGTGTTAATGATAATATTGAAATGTGTCTCATTCAAGCCATTGCTTCTACGTGTCTCTCTCTAGGCCAGCGAGATCGAGCGGCTGACGATATGGTACAACCCGTTATCCACTCAGGAGCTCGCCATTGCGACGGAACAGTCGGTGGAGACAAGCATTGCAAACTGGAGGTCCAAATACATCAGTCTGACGGAGAAACAATGGAAGGACAATGTCAACCTGGCCTGGAGCATAGCACCGTACCTTGCTCTGCAGCTACCTGCCAGGTACACAGAGAAATAATGTGCATTCAGTTTTATCAATGTCAGACCGACAGTGGGATGGATATTGTCTGACAAGTTTGAAAATGTGAATAACTTCAATAAAATTATCTTAAACAAGCCAGTAAATTAAGTTTTTAAGCTGAAATCCATAACTTTGTGCACATTGATGCCCTCTGTTGCTGTGACACGTAATTGAATGACGCACGAACAACAGCACAACAAAAACGGCAGAGAATTCAGGTTTGCTCTTCTGACGTTATCTTATGTCATTAGTGCGTGTAGACTATTATTTCTAGCTGAATGAAAATATCTGCAACATACAAGCTCAATGCTTTAATAACCTTTTTACTAAGTGTGCACAAATAGCTGAAATACAGTCTATGGATTTGTTACACCTGTTACTTAAGGGATTTTGTTGTTGACTGAAGATAATCGATATGTGGACCTGTGAAGCATCAATTTCACCTGTACACAAAGTACTTTATACACAAAACATGAATTTCATGACATAACAGGGGCAATTTATTTGTAGGTGTTAAGTTATCCTCATTTTCATTTTTTGTTGTTTTTCAGATTTAAAAACACAGAGGCTATTGTCTCTGAGGTGACCCGGCTGGTACGAATGGATCCGGCTGCTGTGTGTGACGTTCCTGAAGCAGTCAAGGTGAGGGCATCTGGCTGCCGCCACAAACCAACTGCCTGGCAGTTATGTCTGCTTTCCACATGTCAGTTGGTTTGGAGTGGATGTTTAAGCAGCCGGGACAAGATTGAAAATAGCACAACGAGCCATTCTGCTAATGCGTGAGATATGATACAGTCAGACCAATGAAAAAAAATATATCTCGCAACGTTTATCTTATACGTCATCGCCACATTGTGTGAAGTCTGATTGCTGTCACTGTACCATGACAAGTGCTAATACTGAATATCTTCCGTGCGCATATTTTCCATCATTATTTCTTGTTTTTCTTCTTTTTCCTTGAAATATAAATGTCGAATGTAAAACTCTTTCAGGACCTTGTTTTGCATTTCTCTCTTCTTCTTCTTAAATGGCGTGGGGTTGCAGCCCTTGGCAGTTAAGACTGTCTGTAGTTTTCTAAAACAATAGTGAAACAGAAGAACTTTTTCGTCACGTAATGGTTTCCACTGCCACTTGGAAAATGATTGTGTTATTGAAGTGATATTTTTCCGTCCAGTTTCCTCTAGTGCTTTTCATTTAGTTCTATGAACCTAACTGAAGTCTTAATGAGCCTCATACCTGCCTAAAGAAGAAGCAGGGGAGATAGAGAACAGCCTTCCCCAAAGGCTGCCGTCATCTAGCAGATAATCCTCCTTGACATCTCATAGTTGTTTATTCCACTCATTTAAGTAACTAATGAGCTACCTCTGGAGGTTACCACACCATCAGGTTTGCAGTAATAACCTGATGTAAATGTTGACTGATTTATGTTGACATCACTCTTCACTTTCTTTTTCTTTTCTTTTCTTTCTTTTTTTTTAGTTCCTGGTGACATGGCACACCATTGATGCTGACTCTCCAGAGCTGAGTCATATCCTGTGCTGGGCCCCAGCCGATCCCCCGACTGGCCTATCCTACTTCTCCTCCATGTACCCTCCTCACCCACTCACGGCCCAGTATGGGGTCAAAGTGCTCCGCTCCTTTCCCCCTGTACGTTCACATGAACACAATTTATTTTGTGTTGGTTTTCTCAATTCACATTGTCATGAAGTAGCATAAAGTATTAAGCACCATCAGAATGGATTTTGCTAAAAGAATGACAAATAGATTATCTTAGTGCTGTGTTCAGGAGTCTATAATTCACACTAATTGTGCCGTCTTAACCAAATTCAGATACTGCACCTGAATCTGAATTGAGTATCAGTGCTGTGTTGTACCTCACATAGCACTGAGAAAACCTGATGTAACTGGGAATGATAAGCTCATGAGATTCTCAAAGTACTTTCTTTTTTCTTACTGGTAAAACTGTTCCCCCCACTGTCTCTAGGATGCCATTTTGTTTTACATTCCCCAAATCGTCCAAGCGCTTCGTTACGACAAGGTAAAATGTCAGTCATTCAATGTATTTAAAGCACACCTATCTTATGATTATTAAATTATTACAGCATCTCCCATCTTTCTTCACGCTGGTGTAGATGGGTTACGTGAGGGAGTACATCCTTTGGGCCGCTCAGAAGTCTCAGCTGCTGGCTCACCAGTTCATCTGGAACATGAAGACCAACATATACCTGGACGAGGAAGGAAACCAAAAAGACCGTGAGATTTATTTATTTCAGTTTGTGTCTCTTGCTCGCACGTGCGCATACATGCAGATGATTGTGACCATAAAAGTGTACAAACTCAGATCTTCTCTCTCCCTGCAGCCGACATAGGTGAGCTGCTGGAACAGATGGTGGAGGAGATCACTGGCTCGCTGTCTGGCCCAGCCAAAGATTTCTACCAGCGAGAGTTTGACTTCTTCAATAAGATCACCAACGTGTCGGCAATTATTAAGTATGAATACGCTTGTTGGACATCTATTAGGCCCTTAATTACAATCTCAAACATTTAAAAAACATATAGTTTGTACTGTCATCCCTTCAGTATCCCTTTAGCATCTTAAAACCTTTTCTTTTTCTTCTTCTCCCCTTCTCTGTCTGTATCTCTTAATATTCACAAACTATTGTCCAACTTCCTAATTTAAAAGATTCATTAAGAAGCAATATTATACACTGGTAAATGGAAGGGCTCAGCAAACTTTGTCAAAAGGCCTTAGAGTTGTACTTTTCTATTATTTGGATGCCATAGTTACCTAATAACCCTAAACCCTTGATTCATCTTTAAGATGTTTATGAAGTGATAACAAGTTTACCCCCGGGTGGACATGTTTTGTTCTTTACCTACCGTGCACCACCTTGATCTGCTCCCTAAATCCCCTGTTGTTGACTTATTAGGCCATCGGTTGCCGTACTGTCTCTCTGATTATGCACTGGTCTGGAAGACGTTGCGTGCCGCGATCCTGCTGCCCCTGATCACCTGTCCGCCAGTGTGTGCACTCTGCCGCTGATGAGACGTTTTCTGACAGGTCCCATTATTGCTCGCTCAAACAGCGAGTGTTTTTTCAGCCCACTAGAGGCTGACAAAATTCCCTTCTGCCCTCATTACAGCTCTAATTGTAACATGTCAGGGGAGAAATGTCCACCGTCCCCTAGTTTCCACTCTCAATTACTTTCTACCCCGATGAGTTACCTCTGTGAATAACAGCAGAGCCCGACTGTCACCTGTGGTCCGGAGTCATTCAGTGAGATACCCATGCATATGTCAGTCATGGAGGTGTGGTGACTCTTTTTGTTTGTCTACATCAGACCTTTTCCCAAAGGGGAGGAGAGGAAGAGGGCCTGCCTGGAGGCCATGTCACAGATCAAAGTCCAACCAGGCTGTTATCTTCCCAGTAATCCTGAGGCCATAGTTTTGGATATAGACTACAAGTCTGGGACCCCCATGCAGAGGTAGGCCTCAAAAATCAACTACTGGAACAGTTCCCAGATACACAAATAAATGTGAAAGCTTCACTGAACCACTTTTATCTGCTTGTGTCACTGTCTAGTGCTGCCAAAGCTCCCTACCTGGCCAAATTCAAAGTTAGGCGGTGTGGAGTCAGTGAGCTGGAAAAAGAAGGTACAGTCACTGTGTTAGGAACCCAAAGTAGATTTTATTCTTGTTAAGTTGTTCACACATTAACAGTGATATCGTGACATCTTCCCCTCAGGTCTGCAGTGTTGCTCAGATTCTGTGGATGAAGTTAAGAGTGAAGAAGAGGCCAAGAGAATTTGCTGGCAGGCGGCCATCTTTAAAGTGGGAGACGACTGCCGACAGGTCTTAATCTTGCCACAATGCTATCTAACATTCATTTCACAATATCTTCATTCGGACGCGACTAAGTATTTTACCTAAAATTTCCTTTTATTACCATTGAGCCATTTGTGTTGACAGGACATGCTGGCACTTCAGATCATCGGCCTGTTTAAGAACATCTTCCAGCTTGTGGGCCTAGACCTCTACGTGTTTCCTTACAGGGTGGTCGCCACAGCCCCTGGAGTAAGTTCATATTGAACAACCCGAACCAACTTTCCACTGTTTAAACCACCGGTCCAACTTCCCCTGTAATCAAATTACTTCTCATTCTTACCACAGTGTGGAGTGATCGAGTGCATCCCAGATTGCAAGTCTCGGGATCAGTTGGGCCGACAGACAGACTTCGGCATGTATGACTATTTCAGGAACCAGTACGGAGATGAATCCACACTGGCTTTCCAGAAGGTAAATGCAAATTTTCAAAACATTGTGAAGGCAATTCTGTTATCAGTCATTTTATATATTGTATGTACTAACTAGCAATCTGATATGCCTTCCAACACTCCTCCTTTCAGGCACGGTACAACTTCATCCGCAGTATGGCAGCTTACAGCTTGCTGCTCTTCCTGCTGCAGATAAAAGACAGACACAACGGCAACATCATGCTGGACAGCCAGGGCCACCTCATCCACATTGGTGTGTATTTCGTGTGCATTCACACAAATGCTTTGAATTTAGGGCTCTACCAGACTTAATTTTGTCCAAGTTAAATCAGATAAATGTATGCGTTTTTCCTATTGTCCAACAAGAAACTCCTCTTAGACAACTGTAACACCCCATGATGACAATAAAATGCTAAAATAACAGATGATAACTCAATATTTGAAGCCTCTGCAGCCTGATTTTTTGTTTGACTATTTTACCAATGGCTGCAGGAAAATGCATTCAAAAGTAAAAAATAATAATAAAAATAAACCTTGGAAAATGATTGGTACCACCACAGTTTGTCCTAAAGTTCCCAGAGTATATCCAAATTTCAGACTTTTTTGATTGTCTCAACCCATTATTGAGACACTATCCTCACGGCAGTCATTTGAGTGAATGATTGTATGTATTTATTTTATCTTCCTGCTGCAACATGACAGAGGAATTTAAAAAAAAAAAAGGGTTTGTGTGTTTCTCTAGATTTTGGGTTCATGTTTGAAAGTTCTCCCGGTGGGAACCTCGGCTGGGAGCCGGATATAAAGCTTACCGATGAAATGGTGATGATCATGGGCGGCAAGATGGAGGCGACGCCCTTCAAGTGGTTCATGGAGATGTGCGTGCGAGGATACCTGGCTGTCAGGTGAGTGTGTAAAAGGGCCTCAGAAATTTGTTACTGTACAATTAAAGATGGCGAACATTAATAAAAGTTCCTCTGGTGAATCAGGCCCTACATGGATGGAGTTGTCTCCTTGGTTAACCTCATGCTGGACACTGGCCTTCCCTGCTTCAGAGGACAGACCATCAAATTGCTCAAGTGAGTCATGTGGATGTGCCTGCATGTGAGTAAGCAGTTTAAATATCTTTTTGCCGTCGTTGCTCATTTGTCTCTTTTGCTACATCTTAGGCAGCGATTCAACCCTGGTTTGAGTGAGAAGGATGCAGCTTCCTTCATCATCAAAGTCATCCAGAACTGCTTCCTCAGCAACAGGTCAGTAAACGTCACACGGTACTTCCACATTATTTCCTGAAAGCAATATTCACATTTGTGTCTTTTTTCCTTTTTCTTTCTTACAGGAGTAGAACCTACGACATGATCCAGTATTACCAAAACCAGATCCCATACTAAACATTTGTGCCTAAGCATATGCATTTAGTAGCAGGCACGTGGTGCGTGCATGTGTGTGCGTGCGTGTGTGTGAGTGCGCGTGTGTTTGCATGCGAGTTTGCATGTGTGTGCATGAGTTTGTGTGTGTGTGCCTTTGTTAATGTTCACCATTGATGATTGTGGCTCATTGTACATGCTGACTGTTGGATGTTTCTTTTTGTGTTGGCTTTAGCTTCTCGTTTCCTCTCGGACCATATTTTTTTACACTAGAAGTCCATTCTGTTATTTATTTTGCTATGATTAAATCAATGTTTCACTGTTATTAACTATTATTAGACTATTTGCACTAGCATCTTGACTTCTGTGCACTTCCACAAAAATCTGCACGTTCACATTATATATTTATATTTTTGGGCATTTGTGCCAATTTTAAATGATTTGTAATATTTGTGAATGTGGATTCTTAAAGCTGTCGATTTTAGATGGGGTTTGAAATGTAAGTGAATACTTGAAGTAGCCAAAGTAGACCGATTTCAGTTGTGACCAACGTGGCCTATTCTGTCATCTCGTACTTGACTGTACTACTGTGCTTCTCTTTTTCATGGAACAGTGAAGAGTTCTTTGACCTGTGGCATGGTGCTCGTCTCGTATTTAAGAGTGACACTGACTGTATAGACTTGGGTGATATTGTCTGTATTTTGGGGTTTCCATATTTGCAGTTACCACGAGTGAAATGATGCACACCAGTTCTTAGAAAGGACACGGTGCTGTTTGTATATTTAGCATTGCCAAAGGGGAGGGAAGATAATGCACATAAATACAAACTTTTCTATTGTTTGTGGGTGAGGGTGAGGCACGGCTTAAATGTTGGGCAGTTGCATGAAGTGAAGTGTTAACTGTCCAACGTGACTTTAGGTAAAAGTTGTTTTAGTAATCCAAAGTGCTGTGCCCCACATCCAAACGGTTAGCTTAAGCCTTCATGTAATGTTACTGATTGTAAAGATTTTGCCTCTCTTTGTATATTTATATCCATGGCCCATTTGTCTCCTTTTCTGTCTTCATGCCTTTTGAATGAAAATGCATTAAGATTCTGAAATCAAATAAAGATCTATTAAGTTAAATGGCACTTGTCTTATTCTTGATGCTGATGGTTCTGCTCCTTCCTGAACACGGCTACATTTGAGGCTATGTTGAGTGTATGGTTGTAAAAGATCAGCGGTGGGGGATTAGTTGGGTTTTGCAAAAAGACAAACTAGAGAAAAAAAAATAGATTACATTTGAAAATTATTGATTCATGAAATGTTTTTGCTAAATGGAGTAATGTAGGCCAAATATCACTGACTAAAAACAGGTAAGGGTTTTTAATTCCCCCCTGATGTTCAACACCTGTTCATGTTGGCCCATGTGTGGCCTGTTGTGCTGTAGTTTATGTCAACATCCACTGGGGGGCAGCACATGATGACATTTAATATGTCACTGCTCAGTCATAACTGGTGTGAAAACCAAATCAAACAAGACCACAGTATTCATCCTCGTGTTTTTAAGGACGGTTCCGTCTGTGGACGAGGACTTGCAACCTTTTCAGTAACACCAGGAAACATTTCAGACATTACAGGTAGATAAGTATTCAAAAGTGAACTGATCCAAAGGCGTTGGCCAGGTCAAGGGACAGATCCTGTCCTACGTTCAGGGCATCTGGAGAGGCCTGCTGGTGTGGGAAGGCGAGACGGGATCTCTGGGCTGCTCTTGCTTTGGGTTCTCACTGCTGATACAGATATAATTAAAGAAAAAGCTGTCGGTGGTTGTTTATGGAGGCATTCTCTATTCTCTCATCTCAATTTGGTTAATATTTCATGGCAGATGTCTTGGAGGGAAAACACCTTGATGTATTTTTGATGAGATCAGATCAATGGCTGACATGGCTACTCCCCGTGGTCCTGCAGGTGTACTGATCTAATCCCTGCAGCTTCACACAGAGTTTCCAATTCAAGGTAAGCGTGCATGTCCGTGCTTGTGTGTGTGTGTGTGTGTGTGTGTGTGTGTGTGTGTGTGTGTGTGTGTGTGGGGGTGTGTGTACAGCTGACTGGACATGCCTGTTTGAGGTTGGACTAAGGCCAACAGACAAAAAAATACAAAAACATGACATGTGTAACTTAAAGGATGCTTTGTCTTATTCATCATGTGGGTGGCTGTGTCTCTGGTAACAGAGTGGGTCGTCCACTAACCAGAAAGTCGGTAGTTTGATCCCTGGCTCCTCCAGTCAGCATGCCTGGGGCAGTGTCCTTGGGCAAGACGTTAAACCCTAAATTGCGTGGCTGATAAGACTAGAAAAAGCATAGAATTCAAACAGAAAGAAAATAACCAAGAAACACAGAATAAACTCAAAGTTATTGACTGACGCGTGAAGCTGGCGACTCTGAAAACTAAAAGTGTGCGTCTCTGTCTTTTGGTGATTGTGTTTGAGGGATTGATATTGTAATTGTCAACAGGTGTTTCTGTTTATATGAGCCCATGCAGGAATCATATAATGGTATAAAAACAACACCAAATCTGTTTACTGATAATTCTCTTCTTCCCTGTCTTGTTGTGTCTCGCTCGCTACACAAACATATACTGTAATTCACACATCCTTACTCATCACATGTGTTCAACTGCAGGGCGTCTTGTGACACTTTCATGCTTCTTGAACTGTGCTGTGGCCCGTCCCCCGTATGCCAGCCTTGTGCTGTGCAATAATTAACTCTTCTTGGAGCTGTTCCAGCCATTATAGTAGTAAAGGAGTGACGCTGAATAGAAAGGGCTATTTGTCCAAAGGCCAGAGCAAGACAGTCGGGCCTATTGAGGAGACGCTTGAGCTAATAGGGAAGAGTGGCTGCCATGCCCTGAATAGCAGCGTTGATGTGGGGGGTTTTTTTGTGGCAGAAGGGAAACCAATGGCACACACGAGTCGGGCTGTCCCCCTCGTCACTGCTGCCATAATTAGGGATTTTAAAAAAAATGAAATTCACATCACTGGGGCATCAGTTAAATCTGGATCATTGATGTAATGTCTGCTGTTTGGCGAAAAAAAAAAAAGATACACCTGCATCACAATATTGACATTTGTAATGGGGCCGGAACTACAATTTTTAAATGGATGGTTCAGGGACAGTTGCCCCACTTCATTACTCAGAGTATGTCCTTTGTTACACCTCTGTGGACAATATAATATTTGTCGAACCATGTTTTTTATAGACTCGATCAAATCCCTGACGTTATCTTATCTAAAAGTCAAACTTCCCCAATGATGGATAGTTGGCCTAGCGGAAACACATATTGTATATTTCACATATTTTAAGTCACTAATGTTGCCGATACAAAGAGTAAGCTTCTATCAAACCCACACAGTCCCACCATTGGTGATGGATAAATGCACATATTTTGGAAAATAGCTCCAACTCTTTTGTGACTGTCAGACTTTTGTGTAAACTACCCTCGTTGTTATACTGTAAGTGTGGTGGACAAAATATTAGAAACCACTATACAGTTTAACAGCGCGATAATGTCATTTTCCCCGAATGATCATAAAGTTGAATTAACACATTAACACTGCATTAGTTTTACATACGTGTATCTTTTGAACCGGCGACTGAGTGTAATGTTAGTTCACGTCTTGTAAGAATGAGAACCAGTTAAATTCCCCCCAAAATGAACCGTTATACTTCTGCAATTTAATCTGGCGGGTGTTTTCTGCAGTCTGCATGTGGCTGCGGGGGGGAAGTGGTTGGGCCGTTCTCTCCTGTGCAAGTTTGCCACTGTTGATCAGTTGGGTTATCTGAGGGTGTGATGACTTAAGGGAGGGGTCAGAGCCACGGGCTTAACCAACACACAGAGTCACTGTTTACCTGCGAGGTTAAGGCCAGTGGGCAACAAACTCTGGACATTTAAACTGGCAAACACGCATATGCACACGCAAACGTAGCAAATGCAAACGCAAAGTACTGTCCATCCCCAGCGTAAGACTAAACCCATTACAGTGTAGTTCCGTGTATTCAGTAGAATTTTTGATATATTAGCATCACAAATCAATGTTTCATAAAGCTCCTCCATGCCCCCCTCTTAAGAAAAGACTTTCCCCAGAATTCTCTGAGGACTTGTCGAGACACAGAACTCTGGTTTTTCTTCCTCTCTTGTCCCTTTTTCTCTCTTCTGTTTCTCGGTGCCCACGTGTTATACACTCTTGGTCCGGGGCTGCTGAATGGGTCCCAGTGTTCGCCCTCTCCTTATCATGTGACCTTTGATCTGTTTGGACAGCGTGACCAACAGAGGCTGCAAGCAGAAGGCAGCCGAGAGACAGAGCAGAAGACGAGACGGCAACGTTCAACTGTAAAAGCCCTAAATGGCGTCTTTCAATTAATAACAAGCATCTATGGCATGTAACAAGCATCAGAGGCACCTGTCCGGTATGTGTATGGTATATGTGATACGCTTTTACTGATAAAACACTGTGTTGACGTCAAAATATCAGTCTAATGCCGCGTTTAACAACCCACACACTGACTCGGGAAAAGTTGCAGTGTGGGTTAAAAATAGATAAGCAGCCTTTGCCCCCTTGGCCCTGTGTCGTTCCTCCCTCCCTGCTGTCCCCCCGCCACCCTTTTACCTCCGCTGCCTCTCCTGATGTCACCTGCTTCTGCCGCTCTCTGTTGTCTCACCGTGGCAGTCCTTGCTTGTAGTCACTGCACTGACTTTGGGCCTTTTACCAAACCACCATCCAGATTCATACCAGTCTAGAACTTTAAAAAAACCAAAACAATTTGTATGGAAAGTGGATTTCTTCTCTCGAAAAAACACGTTCTTTTTCATGGATGTATTACTATAATGTGCCTTTTATTATTCCCTCTAATGCTTGTTCATTTTCTTGTTCTCTTGTAAATACAGAAACCCCTCCTCTTCTTGCTGGAATTTCTTTCTGTGTGAAATGCATGTTCCTTTTGATTTTGACAGCAGTCAAAAATATGAACCAAGACTAAGAGGATTAATCGGCATCACACAACATTTCTCCAAACATTAAAACGGGGCTTTGATATGCATTAATAATTTCCCCCTGGTGTATTAGTTCTGGACTGATGGTGTGACACCGTGCAGTTGTGTGTTTGCCCAGCAGAGGGCTGAAGCAGCAGCAGACCAACTGATGCACAGAGGCAGTGGCTGGAGGAGCTGTGTATGAAATAAGCAGAGCCTCTTACTCTTTTTTAACTTGTCATATTTTCTCACTTGAATATCATTTTTTCTTTTTTTAATGCTACCACCTAAACAATTTTCAATATTAAATAACAACTTTTTTTTGCCTTATGGCCACTTCAAACTGAAAATGAGTACTTTTCTTCATAAATCATACTTCGGTTTTCTCTGTTTGACTGAATCGGATTAATTGAACACTGTCTGTGGCAACCAGGCGACAGCATAAAGCCTCTGCCACTCTCAACCGCCATGACCACTGTTGCCACGGAGACCAATTCAGATGCCCGGTGGTGACCTCTGACCCGAGGGGAGGCTGGTGAATATAGCTGAAAGGGGCGGCTGGGCCGGGGCATCTGGGGTATCATCTGGCGCCTAACAAAGCCCTTCGCCAGCTGGGGAGGAGGGCAGGGGATGGAGAGAGAGGGAGCCGGAGGAAGGGGCACAGAGGAGAGGGGAGTGGGGAGAAAGAGAGAGCACCCTTTTCTTCTTGCCCTCTTCAGAAAGAGTGGCCATTGACACTGTGCATCTCATTAAAATCCGTGCACCCTCCCTCCCTCTCTCTGGTGCACAGGGCCGAGGCAGCTGCCTGTCCTGCTCTGGCCATTCAAGCTCAAGTGCAGTCCACTGCAGAAAAGAGACAAGAAAAAAGCAGACAGAGAGAGAGGAGGTTGGGAGTTGGGGGGTGAGGAGGGGGGTGCAAGAGGCCTTGGACATATGCCACCATCAGTGGGATTGGAGAGCCCGCAAGAACAAAAGACATCATTCCACTGTTTTAGCTTGAAATGCTTCTTTTTTTCTTTCTTTCAAAAAATGGTGCTGATTAAAAACTGTGATGTACACTTTCCCATTTTGGATCATCTTAAAAACGCTGCATTGCCTGTACTGTGTGATATCATAGCCCTCCTTCCTTAGTAAAAGAAAAAAAGAATCTCAGGCACAGCGTGAAAAACTTGATTTCTTTGTGAATTTTTGAAAGATTCAACGGTGATGTGACGTCAGGAAGGCGTCAGACAAGGCCCCATCCATGTGTGGATGGACAGAAGGATAAACATGCAAACAGCTGTCGGGTGGCAACATGCGTAATCACAGACAGCAAACAATGACACACACACACACCCATCAACCTCCCGGAGCCCCTCTGGTGTCCCTACACCCTGAAGGACCATGCACGGGGCGACTCTGAGGGTCATGGTCATGCAATGCGTGTGTGTACGCGCACGCGCGTGTGTGTGTGTGTGTGTGTGTGTGTGTGTGTGTGTGTGTGTGTGCGTGTATCCAAGAGAGCACAGCAGGACGGCTGTCAAACAGAAAGTCTGCCATGGGGTGCACAAGGTGGGGGATCTGTAATAAGGGAGGAGAGAGGTGACTCATATTGGGGGCAGGGTTTAAACTGGTGGGTGCTAATGCTAATTAGATGATATCACCACAGGTACTGGAGAGTGGGGCATAAGGCGGAGTGCTGATTATTTAGAGGAATGTGAACATGTTGCATACACAAGCATCCTTTTAAGGGATGTGAAAAAAAGGAGGGAGTGTATAGAGCTGACAGACTGAGAACAATGTGAAGAAAGAGACGTGAGCCTCGACTGTCCTTCCTCCCCTTTTCACTCTTTACAAGCGAGTTTGGATTCCTAAATTCAAGGGTACAGTGACGGAGCCCCCCACCGCCTCTCTCTCTCTCTCTCTCTCTCTCTCTGTCATCTCTACTGATGAATGAGGCTTTGCGTGTGGATTTTAATTACTCCTCTGTCGAGGTGGGGATTGGCCATGCATTAAATTGGAATGAGACACATTTTTCCCCTCAGCAGGGGAGGGAGGAGAGTGGAGGGTAAAAAGGAGAAACTGGTTACTGTATATTAATTGAACCAACGAGGGGCACAAACTTCTCTTTTAACTATGTGCATGGCTAACAAAAAAAAAGGTGCACATTTGTACATGAGAGTACATGTAGGGATGAGTCACGGGGGCGAACCACTGAAAGTATCAGTCATGTTTATATCTAAAAGCATCGTTTTTCTGTTAAAATCATAGAACAATGGGAGTTATTTTACGAGTTAAAGAGTTTTTCTCTCTGGGTTATGTACATTTTTTTTAGTGGTGGTCATGGAGGCAGAGCAATGCAGGGCTCCAGCTTGGTTTGCAATTTCTCACACGATCACGATGAAGGTCTATCTGTGGCAATTACCTCTGATTAAAAAGGACATTGCATAGGTCAAATTCCATTTTGCAGTCTGTCAGTGCGGCTTGGCAGCATCAAAGAAAATTGAGCTTTGAATCCATTCACACAAACACGCACACACACACACACACACACACACACACACACACACACACACAGTGGAGGAAGGCTCTCGTTACAGGCGCGGTGTTCAGCGGATCAAGTAAAGCAGTAGTGGTCTATTTTTATCAGTAAGTGAAAAAAGTATTTTTATATTGAACAGCACATAAAGCCCCTCACAGGCAAGTGGTAGTCATTTTAAGATTTGTGACCAAGATGCTCCAATGGCTGATAACTGTGATATTGATAATCTTTTTTAAGTGTGTGATATATTGTGTGCAATATGTTTGTTTTTTTACCTCTATTAATTTTAATTTAATGCACCAACCAGGAGTTGCACTCTTAATTCCTTTATTCTGTACAACACAGTGACAATCAAGGCTTTCTATTGCTAATCTACCCTAAATGTATATTCTATGTAAGTGCCCACTAATGTGCCCCCACAGTCGAGAAAACACGATCAAACGCCTCCTAAATCGCCCGCACAAAGGATATAACATATCAACGTTCTGTAATGCATGTGTCAGCTATGGTAAAATCAGGCTGAAGAGCCCTATAGCGAAACCTCTATACGTGGCAATCTGGAAGGAAGTGCCCTCGCGGGTGCCCTTCCAGTGGGAGAAAACGTGATAGTGCCCTGTAAAGTACCCCCGTAAGTGAGGGAAACATGATGAAGGGCCATTTTAAATGAAGAAGATGAAATGCAGTGCCCAATGAGTTTCCAGCGTAATGGGGGTGGGCTGCATGTGCTGTATTGGGTGTTCTTTTAGGGGGGGAAAATGGGAAAAGGTGACATTTAGGGTGTCCCTATAAGCCTAACATAGTCTAGTACATGTAGTTATTGACGGTTATCCGATTTTATACAATCAGTAGTTGCTGAATCAGTATCTGTGTTGTCTTGTAATCATCAAGCCACTCGTAGCCGAGTGAGAAATGAGATCAGATGTGACTCGGCAACACAACGTACCCGAACAATTGTCTCTTGCTCAAACAAATCACACCATGAAGACATGGAAGATCTATGTCCCTCGCAAAACAACAGCAGAATTCCCGTATTGATTCGTCAGTCCCAGTTGAACGCAGTGAAACTTTACACAAAAACCTGGTGCAACATGAATCGTAAGGGAAAGTAAACACACTGGTTTTACAGAGCTGCAGTTTCGCATGGCAGCCTCTGAATCAATTTGCCGGCATCAAGAGAAATTACCGACAGCCCACTGGTTATCAACAGATGCTTATCTACGTCGACTTTCCACAAACACATACCACAGGCAGAGCTTTTAAAAATGACATGTGATTAAATACTTGCAAGTTGAATTTGTTTTTGCTGATGTTCAAGAAACTGTTTGAAATGTCACTTGTCACATTTCACCATGTGGACAAAAAACATTTTATATTAATCCATGTATTTTTGTTTCGGGTTATGAGAGCTTTAGTGACCTGCATAACATTTTACATTAGATATGCACACTGTGGTTATATCTATAGTCAGACTTTCCAGCATTTTCAAACTTAGCAGACTCAATCTTGACTGTGTTTAGGTCAACAAATATAAAAAAAAATGTAAAACAACAGTCTTTCATTCTTCCAGGCAAATCTACACCATCTCATTTGCAGGAGGCGGCAAACAAAATGTCAAACTTCTGTCAATTATATATTGATGGTGTGAAACTTAACAAAATCACAGCAGAAAGCTCTTTGAAACGTTCACCTGCACAATGATGTGTGTGGCTCTGAAGTAGCTGAAATTATCTTATAGCCGAGTGTTTCGGCTGTAAAATAAAATGTAAACATCTCTTCAGGACCACAGTCGCTCGTGAACGACACTCACACAGACGCGCACGCAAAACAAAAATGTTGAGCAGCAACAAAACAGAATTGCCGCTCACAATTATGTGCCGTCTCTTGATAAGGCCATGACCTGAAGTAAGTCCCAATCAGAGGTCACGGCTTTGACTTCCTCTCGGCCGTTCGTAGAGACTGCATAGCGGTGAGACGAGCACGTCGAGCAGACATGTGGTTCTGGGGCAAACACACTCATCACATGATCTGATTGGAGGTTTCAGGGGTCAGCACATGGTCATCCGTAGTCAGCTGACGGACCGAGCCACTCCATGATAAGAGGCCAGACGGGCAAAGGACGGCAGGAAGCATGACCTGGCAAACAGCACAAGACCCCCACAAAGATCCCTGTCTATTTGTCCTTCTCTCTTTTCACCCTCTTTTATTCTCGCGTTGTCGATTTCCCTTCGACGTGCGTGTCACGCTCTGCTCCTCTCAACCAAGTGCTCCGAGGATTGTTTTTTGTAAATCACTTATTTATTTTCGTCATTTTTCCTAGCGGACTATTTCCATCCTCAATGCTGGCAGTGTGACTCGTCAGATGTTAGCTGTTGCCAATTACTGATACCCTGCAAACAAATAACAGAAACAGAAATGTTGGAAAATTCGCCAGGTTTTAATACCTTAAAAGTGAAGAGAGACATTTTCAATCCCGCTGCCCCAGATCCATGATGGTTGACAGATAAAAGCCCGGGATACTTCAGCAAATACTTTTCACCTCTATCCAATCACCAGCAACAAAGGCGGTGGCCTTTAAAATCCATGAATGAATGAATGAAGGTTAAATGAGCCTGTTATTCCACTTCACAAGGTGTGAAACTACAGTTTCCTACAAATTATTGTCTATGTCTCCTACCTAAACTACCAACTGAACATAAATGTCTCCCCCTGGCATGTTTGAAAGATGTCGGATCCACTTTAAAAGATGATTATAATCTGGTCACCATGTTTTTTCCACAATAACTGTGATGGAAAACAGTAAACCGTTTGAATCTTAGAGTCATTTTTTTCCCCAGCAACGCAGCTTTAATCCTCAGATTAGAAAAGGAATATATAGTCACGGAGAAGTTTATTCTATCCTCCGTTTCCCCATTCAATCAACTTTTTCCACTCCCATTCCTTCCCCTACGCCACTGCTTTTCCCTCCCTTTTCCTTCCTCTTCACCTCTTCTTTTTTCCCACTCCCTCCCTCTCTCCCTCCCGCGCGCCTTCTCCTCCCCTGTCTGTTAATGGAGTGTTGGCAGCGAGCCAGGGGAAGCCTTGCTCTGTAGGTCTTCCCTCCTTGGCAGAGCTCCCAGTGTGTGTGTGTGTGTGTGTGTGTGTGTGTGTGTGTGTGTGCGTGCGGCGCAAAGCTCTCTCATAATCGCTGCCATTCAGCACCTCGCCAGAGTGTGTCCATGTTTACATGAGAGAGGTCAGGGAGCAGGCAACAACTCTCTCTGTTTCACGTCCAACACGTGCACACACACACACAAGCACACACACACGCACACACTGAATTTGGTAGCCGTTTACGCGTCGATGAAGTCGATCTCATTCGTGATCGATGGTTTTCGGTATCTGTGCGTGAGTTTTTCCTTCCAGGTCAACGTTCTGAGACTTGTGATGAAAACTAAACGGAAACACGCTTCAGCTTTTGGCCCATCCAACTGTTTTATTTTCCTCACACATTTTTTGTTGTTGTCGCTGATGGAAGCATTTCCGGCCAACATGTAGGTCACCGCAGGTTTAGATGGACAGCCTCACTCACGCTGACAGGTATTGTAAAGGAGTAATTGTCTTTGCGGCAAAGATTTCATTGGCACCGAGGAATGTGGCTCGTTCGCTCTCTCTGCGTCTGTTTTCTCCCTGTAATCTGTTATTCTTTTTTCTCTCTCTCTCTAATAGCTACCCTGTGCACCTCCCCCTGAGGGCCTGCGAGCCATTCCCTTCACATTTGCATGTTAGAAGTGGGTGTGCGAGCAGTTCAACTGTCTGTTTGAATCTCAAATAGCCCCGGGACACACCAGTCATCACTGGATGGCAATTCTGCTTCTCGGAAGAAATATTGAAACACCTTCAACTGTGACACCGACTACCTTTGGGGCTGTCCAAACACAATTACCATTTTCCAGTGTTTGAAAGTTAATATTGTACAATACTGGTAACTGTCTTTGTTGTGTGTTTGTATTAACCGCTGCAGGACCAGCGGTGCCTCTGGTACCCGCCAGTATTTGCAGTGGGTTTTTGCATGTGCCTCTTGCATCTTGCAAAGCGGGGAAACACGTTCCTAAAGTGAGCACACCCATGGATGGAGAGACACTCTTTTGTACCAGCATGCATTTGCAAATGTAAATTTGCAGTTCTAACTTTAAGCAGATTGTAAACACAATGAGAATAGTACATACAGACTCAGACATAGACTGGGTGCAGGGGGTTTTACTAGTACTACTATTTATTAATAACTAATCACATTTAGCTTGATCTAGATACAAATGCCACGAGGGGACAGCCCCTGCTGTGACACAAGGAGCTTGTAGGCTGAGTGATACGTGACCCATGAAGTGAACTCAAGTCAGTCTGCGGGGTTTCTCAAACTTTCTGCAGAACCTTACTGAAAAACTAATTATACTGTAAATGATGAGAAAAAGAGAAAAAATAAGGTGATTTGATCAAATAAGGCTAACCCTAAATCATATATGAGCACAAATTAGTTTTATTAAACGATTTGTCTTGCATGGTTTCCTTAATCCATAGAACATATTTGCTATATCTATTTATAATATTCATTTGTTTTAGTGTATCCATAACTACAATATATGTATATTTACAGAGAGTTGTCCATTGATGGACATGAAATATAAACAGCATTGATTAATGGCTGGTCGACGCTGACTCGCCAGACAATTGGCAGAGCCCCAGTTTGTCTCTCGTCTTAATCATTTGATGTCTTTTTGTTGCATCAACAATCTTCTTATACCAACTGGATCATTTGAGCCTAATGAGATCAAGGAAGGGCGATCCAACGCGTTGAGCTCAGGATCCCACCCACAGCACTTTTCATCAACATGCACAGGCGTTCTGTATGTATATAACACATGTTCCCCAGCCTTCTAAACAGTTTGTACTAGGTTTGTTTAAAGCACAGTTTATAATACAACTGGGATGAAAGTGTGAAAATCAGCATCACAATAATCTGTTTTGCATGATTAACAGTAAATAGACAGTTTGGCCATGGTTTTAGATAAGGCCCAAAACACCAGTCCCTCCCTTTTCCTTGGGTGTTTTTCAACAAACGGCAGCATTGAGCTTCTTAGAGCTGCTTTAGTAATTCTCCAAGCAGATTAGGATGCCTACTGCATGCGTGCAGGGGATTGGGCACGCAGGCACACAGGAGTCCGACAGTACAACAAGACAGATTACCTATCCACAGTGGCACACGGCTGAGCACACCCACTCATAGGTCTCATACCCACAAGCACGCAGGCTTCGCTTTTCACAAACACACATGATGCAACTCTTTCCAGATACGCATTGCACACATACATACATTCTGTACAATGCGTACAAAAAAAGCACACGCACACATACCAACCTAAACACACACGTTCACATACCGCACTAGGACCCGAGCATTTGATCCTGATCATCTGGGGTTGATCTCCTCTGTATGTACAAGGGTCATATTACGCCGTTAACAATACATAGTATTATCTACGCAAAACAATTATATGGGCATTCACGTGCATGTAAAAACAAGGCTTGTTTTCACCTCAGAGGTAATCCGCTCTGTAGGGTGTAATGTTCACTCATCAACCTGCTTCACTTTACCTCTGAGCTTGTTTGGAATTTTCTACAAAAATCCTGGAAGCAGCCGTTGGAGTACCTGTTTCATAAGAGAGAGACAGCTATATACAGTTGGGAGAATGTGAGAACCACCACTTAGTCAAATCAAAATGTCTTATTGTGCTCGCACACAGGGGAGAACATGGCAGGTATTATTTCTCCCTTAATGGCTGAATATGTGTGAATAATTGAAAGAATACAAGCAAACAACAACATTTTTTAACATTTTCAGTGAATATACAGATACATGTGTTTCTTTGTCTGTGTTTCAGTATGTGTTAATTTAATCATTAAAGGTTTGTGGGAGAAAAAAAAAAGATTAAAAGCAGATTCATTTTATTGATTCCTCTCTACATCATATGGAAGCCTCAGTAAATGTACATTGTCCTCAATACCTGCAGTTATGATATGAGTTTCTCCTTAAGCTGGTAATATTATAGATCTAAGAATGCCTACATTTTTATTAAGGTCCAAGTGCTTTCAAAGCCTTTATCACCCTGTCAGGATCAAAGTTATGTTGAGGAAATACTAAAATACTTATTTACTTAGTTATCTTTGCCTCAAAATTTTACTCAATTTTCAATACTTGAGTCTTGTAATATAATTTTACGACACAATGTTCTTCTCTCTGCAACTCTGTGACCTAAACAGTGCCACTTTGGAACCAGCCTGTACCCACCTGCCGGATACAATGTTGCAGCCATATATCTTATACATCCTCCCCATTGTACTCCTTTTTTCTTCTCATCCACATACAGTAACACTATAAGACTGTACTCTGACAAGGCCCCCTCGTCAGCCATTGTAGATTCTGTCTTGATAACCTGATCCCCTTTTCAAAGGTTGGCTCATTTACAATAAAATACTCAAAAACAAAGATTTGCATCTACAATTGTTATTTCAGATAGCCCGTCTGAAATAGCTAAATTAGTTTTTAATAGTTGGTTTTGGACTGTTGAATATAAACTCTCTCCCGCTCCCCCACCCCAGGTTGCCAAACCCCTACATTCCCACAAAAAAGTAGAGAGGAAAGGCCCTCCGTTTCCTCTGAGGCAGCTACATCCGTGTCTACATCGTGGACGCGAGCATTTATTTGAACTGTGTGGGAACATGAGAGCGCTGACTGAAAGTGTGCTGTGTGATCCATCCATCCCCATCTACTCTGCTGAGGGAAAAGTAACCGCGGAGCAGTTGGCCGTGTTTCTCTCTCCATTATTCCCCAGACTGTTGTTTCCTAGCAGAGTTACAACAACACAGTTTCCTATTAAAAAAGAAGAAAAAAAATCAAATTGGAGTTTTTCTGTCAAAGCACCGCATACTGTATATATTTATCGACTGCACAATGTTCGTACGAGTCACACACACACACACACACACATACACACACACACACACAAAGAGTGCTGGTGCTGTACTACTGGTGAAAGCTCTATCTACATGTCCACATGGAGCAGGTCTGACCCAGTCTAAGGGCTCGGAGTCCCAGAGGGCCACTGAGGGTCTCAGGGCCCCAGTGGTTGAGAATAGCTAGGTGATCTATATTCATTGGCCAGCATTGGAGAGGCCTGCTGTCATGGCCTCCCCACCCCCCATGGCAGACCAAACCAGAGACCCGTGTGTGTGCGTGCGTGCTCCTCATGGCACTAATACAGTCTGACAGAGATGAATGGAGCCGGACCACACAGTTTTCGGCAATGAGGGGTCCAGAGAGCAGGGGGACTTATCTGCATAAAAAGGCAAAGAGAGAAGAATTGGAGAACATGTAGGTGAGGAGAGAGGAAAGAGGGAGTGAGGAGACACGGCAGGAGTGAGGAAGGAGACAGGGGGAGGAAAGGGAGGGAGGGAAATGGATAACACGAGGGACCAGAGGGGGGAGGATGCAGGTGTTGGACTGGGCCTGGAGAGGAGAGGGGGGAGGAAGAGGAGGAGGGGAGGTATGAGCCACTCATCATCGGCACTGCATCCGTGTTGGAGGTGAGGATGGGGGAGATAGTTAAGGTAAGAGGTGGGGAAGGAGGAAACCGAAAGAAGGACAAATAAAGTGAACCCAATTGAACCATGGAGGAAGGAGAGGCAGTGAAGGGGCTTTGCAGAAGGAGAAGAATGAAAAAAAAACAGGGGAGAGGAAGAGCAGGAAGAATGGTTTGAGAAATGGGGGCTGGGTCCCATTAATGTTAATCAAACTGCCCTGACAGATCCTAATGAAGGTTTCATAAAAAGGGTTATTCATGATTTCTCCTCGTGCTCTCAGTGTCACATATCCGCAGTGCAGCCGCGAGCGGCAGCAGCCAAAGTGTTCGTCTTTAGTGGTATCAATTACTTAACGAGACCCATCCCTCAATTAATTTTTTTTCTGCAGAAAGGACTTTAGAATAGATACAGAAATCGGAAAGATAAAAAGCAGGATCTTATATTTCTATAGGTTCCTGCTGGGCTGTTGATTGCTGATCACAGCTGAAACATTCATATTAACACACGTGTCAGGCATCTCGGTAACTGATCAAATTAAAATGCTTTGTTCGCATGTGCTAAACAGACTTCACACACAAGGTTAAAATAAAAAAAAGCATTTAATAGCATAAGTTATGATTTTTAATTTGTATGTTTGAGTGGTTAAGGGGTCAACACAGAACTCATTAGCATCTCATCTGAATTAACCTTCCACCAAGCTACGTGTTTGCTTGCACTGCCTGAATTGAACAATTTTGACTCAATGCTCTCTCCAGGTGCTCGCTAGATTAAATATATTATTATGGTTTAAGCGTGTTCAGACCAAATTGCCTGGCGATGTTTAGCATCATCAATTTTTTTTGGACTGGAGTTTGGTGTCATTGTCTGAGCTGATTCATAAACATACAATACAAACCTAACATGGTTGGGGAATAACCATAGAAGTCCTTAAAGTGAAGTCAATGAGGAAGTGCCTAAAACCTATATTCTGTGGAAAGACCAGCCGGGGGGCGACTCCACTGGTTACCATTAGCTAAAAAAATGTCAGTAAATATTTTCCTGAGGAGGTTGTGGACCCAATCTCTCGTTTTAAGCCTTTTTCAATACAGCATGATGTTCATTTTGTAAATAATGGTCAATTTAGGAGTAAAATAGACATTAAAGCACAGTATGTATTGGGACGGGTTACAGCATGATTGACAGCTACCACTGTCCAATAGGTGCAGGTCGTAGGTGGAGGCGGACGTGCGGTAGAGGAGCTCTCAGTCAGACCCGCCCCCCTACTCCTCCAAATATGGTAAGTTCTGGTTTCAAAAAAAACAAGATGGCGCTGACCTAAATGCTTAACTCGAGGTTTCAAACCGGCAGTTCACAAACCAGTGAGTCTTGGTGGGTTGCCACTTGGAAATAAAACAAATCCCATGTACCCAAGTCAGCGCTTTGGGTACATGAAAAGCGCTATATTATTATTATTATTATTATTATTATTATTATTATTAAAACACTGTCAAATTTGTGTGAACAATGCAAAGTGAAAATTTGATTTCTGAAAACACTCAAAAACTCATAAGGAGGCCGTCATATACCATGAGATGTAGATAGTATCGGGCTTGTAGGCACTGTGAGTGACGTAGGTTCATTCGAGGTGATTATCCGGCAGGCTGCGGTGCTGATGAGAGGAAAGCTGCAGAATACTGTATGTACTGTACAGTACACTGAATGTGTTTGCAGGTCATCGTTTCCTCCAGATATCTGATGTATCAGAGCTCAGCTGTGTGCTTAGCCCATCACTGTTATGGTCACCATAATGATTGTTTTGCCATGGACGAGCACACGTACAGCTCCTTCTGCATGGCCACAGACGTGGCTGCAAAGATTTGTTTGTGTACCATATGCACCATGCTGGTGCCCATTAAGGGCCGGGGGCTCCCTCACCTCCCTCCCTCCCTCCCTCCTCCCCCTCTCTCCACGATTAACAGCACTCTCCTGTCAGACTAATGAACATGCCTGAAAAGCGGAGAAAGAGAATAGAGCGAAAGGGAAAAAGGGGAGAGGGGGTGGTTGAGAAAGAAGCGAAATGAGAGAGATGGCCTGATATGAGTAAGGATATTAATAAGATAATGAAGTGAAAGGGGAGCGCAGAAAAACACAGAGGGCTACGGGGAAAAAGGGGGTGATCAGAGAGGATGTCAATTTGCACAATCATCCGTCAGATCTTGTAGTGGTCACTGCAGAATCGGACTGTTGTAAATGACAGCAGGTAGAAGAAACGCTGACACTGTATGAAAAGGAATATGACAAAAACAAAAAGGAAGAATTGTGGAGTGGACATCAGAGCGACAGATTGAGCGAGCACAAAGGTCTGCCTTTATTATGAACTGAAACAGAGTACAAGAAGTCAACTTCTTTGTGTTGCCTGATTGATTATACTTGTTGGACAGACTTTCCATAATGATGATACGGTAGAAGAGCAGGCCAACAGATTATATAATGTTAAAAATGTGATGGGTAAAAACAAACTTATGTAGTATTTTTTCTTTATTCCTCTTCTTTTTTCTCTATTCTTCATTCTATTGTAGAACAAAAGAATTGACTCTTTCAAACTACAAAAGAATACGTTTTCTTTGAGCCCTACGTTGGTTTGTAATTTGTAGCCTGTTTCATACATGAAGAGAGCTTGACACCTTTGTATGCAGTTTTGTTTTTTCTTTTCCCGAGGACCAAAGTAGAAATAAGGCATTAGGCTTTATGTGTTTTCAATCTTTTCTTTTTATAGTTAGTGTATTTCTAAGCACCCGATAAAAAAGATCAATAAATGATGAGCTACTCTGTCATTTCCTGCGCACGCACGCACGCACGCACACACACACACACACACACACACAAACACACACACACACACACACACACACACACACACACACACACACACACACACACACATCCTGTTTTGACTAGTACTTGACAGAACTCCATTCCATTCCAACTCCTTTTCCCATTTAATCATACTTCTTAGCACAGTTAGGCAGCACACACATCTGTGATGTCTGAGTCACATTGACAAGCTGCAGAAGTTGCATCACTTGTTTGTAAATGCAGGATGGGATTTGGATTATTCCGTATTTCAGTCGGCCCTGTGTAATACGAAACTGCACAACTGAACTAATACACAACAGTGCAGCATTGGACACTGCAGTCACCCTTAAGTGAAACAGTGATGACAAGATTATTAAATCTGATAGTGCTGCAGATGTTTTGCTCCCATATTCTGTGTTAAATGAAAAGGAACCAAGGTAAGGTGATAATAATGACCCCCATAAAGCCCGCCCAGTAAATGCCTATTTGTACTGCAAATGAATGCATGTACAATGTCAAATTTGAGCACTCTGAGAATTAATGTCCATGAATGATGATCAGGAATAATTCCATCAGCTTGTTAATAAATCATTTACTGCTGCTTCTCCTGTATCTGGGCTAGATTAGTGGTGGAGATTCATAAAATGGGGAGGGGGTGGTGATGCAGGTTGCTGTGGCAACGCTAATGACATCCATCGCCTCTGTGTGTATGCGCGTGCTGGCTCTTCCCTCAAGATACTATATAGTTGTAGCCTGTGCTGAGTTAGTGTAAACCCTTTTTCGGACAAATCTCCGATTCAAGCTGAAATATGTGTGTGGCGTTTTTTTTTTAAAGTCTCATGAGTAAAACTTCTACACTGAGCCCGCTTTTTTCCCTCTCTGACGGTTAAGATTTGTGATCTTGAGCAAGCCACCGGCAAAATGCTTGGAATAAAAGTGCCAGGACTGTGATATATTTGATTTAATTACGCCTGAACAGATCTCCCCGCCGCTGGAAAAACAGAACACCAAAGGCATTTTCACGGACCATGTTCACATCATCTGATCGAAGAGTAAATACAGCGATAAAAGTAATTCATTAAGGTGCAAAGTGCTGAATCAAACATTACACTCTGAGTCTGACAAGCAGTAAAAGTTAAGTTAACTGAAAAGCTAAACAGGAGTTTCATTTGGATGGAATAACTCGTTGGAATAGAAAAAAAACAGTAAATGGCAATGAAAAGATCCTGTGTGTCTTTACAACACACAATTATATGTTTTAATTGTGTGCTGAAATATTTTCCATCGCACCACTGTGCTCACAGGATGCCATGTTATCACGTGCATGAACTGAAAATGTGGAAAAACACCTGAAGTTGACCTGCAGGGTTTGTAAGTGACAACTTTGATGTGTTTGCGCTGCCTATAGTATACCCAAGTTTCATGTTCCATATTTACCCACTTAGTGTTTGTCTCTTGCTTTTTGCTCAGTGGGTGTTTACATATACATAAATGTGTGGACCTACTCCGTCGGCGTACGCTCATCCTGGTGCCACTCTGCAAACACGATGCTGTGTGCATGTGTATCCTGAGAGTCACAGACGGAGCTTCTTATCATTTGCTATCAGTTGAATGAAGTTTATCTTTTTAACTTTGGGTGTAAGGAGTTCTGCAGTGCTTCAAAGCCAACCTCAGCGGCTCTGCCCCCCCCCCCCAGCTCGTGTGAGCCAAAGGCAGGGGCAGAGATGCTTAGCCCACATCGCTGTGACTGGGATGAGATGACTGAGGAGCCCGGGCTGTTGGTGTGGAGAGAGGCTTAGACCCAAAGGCTGATTACTGATTACCACAGTATTGCTGAGTATACTAAAGCACATGGGCTCAAGGTGGGCTGGGTCACTACGATTAGGGGAAGGGAAGGGTGGGTGTTGTGGATTGGAGCATAGTGTAGGAGGGGACGGGGCCACAGAGACCCCACCAAGAGAGAGAGAACTGCTGAGGTGGGCCCAGTAAAGCCATTACGGGCAAAATCATCTCCCTCCCCGGCCCCTCTGCAGGCCCGCAAAGCCATTCGGGAAAACTCATCAGAAAATTGTCAGCTTTTTACATTTTTTTTTAGAGGACACACATCAGGAAATGTTACGCAAGCCACAATGTTTGGCACAGTGCTTGAAGGATTTGGCGTGCACACAGTCGCTGTTCAAGTGTCAGTCACAGACACAGAGCTTGACCCCTTTTAAACACTGTAAGGAAAAAAAAAGAAAAAAAACACGCCGCTCTGAAAGCCTGGAGAGATTCCAGTGGGTGTGTGTCGGGGATCGCAGAGTCTGGTCTTGAGGGGAAGAGGTTCAGCAGACTCATGAAGAAACACAAAAAAGAAAATGTGCTTTCGTAGTGGAAACACTTGAAGAAAATGACCTTTAATCCAACATACGTGTGTGTGTGTGTGTGTGTGTGTGTGTATAAAGACCCAGAGTGGAGATTATTAAAACCATTTGTGAGCATTCATATGCAGTGTGTGTGTGTGTGTGTGTGTGTGTGTGTGTGTGTGTGTGTGTGTGTGTGTGTGTGCGTGCGTGTCTATACCGTTGAGTTAGCTCATGATTTTATTGCTCGTCGACTTATTGCCACAGTGTAAGTGTCCAATAGCTGGGGGTGAGACCATAATGAAGTTGCCTTTTATTGGTTTAACAGTCAAAGTCAAGAGGCCACTTCCCAGCTGCAGGACACAGCTCTAATGTATGTGTGTGAGCGAATATAAAGTGAGCACCACTTTATCTTTTATATGCTGGTATATATTTGTAGGGAAATTATAGGCTTGCAGGTATTGACTCGTACAAACACGTGCAATAACCCATTAGAGGACCTGAAACCCCCGAAGGGCTCCACTGGTTGTTTTTCGCTAGTTTTAACTTCCAGAGTAAGTGTCACTTGTAGAACCAAACTATCTGCATGGGAGTAGATGACATCAGATGATGCAAAAATGATTAATGTGAATTGACTGAACAATTGATCAGTTTTTTCTCAAATAACTGATCAATTGTTCAATCAAGGAAATATGAAAAAACCAGTGGAATTCTGTGTTTTGTCCAATTACAAGTCGTAAAATGAAGGATATTTCATGTACTATACGAGCAGCAAATGAATCAGGAAATAAAAGGACTCAAACAACTCATCAATGATCAATAGTCTGCAAATTCGTTTTCATATAATGGGAAAATGAATGGAAACAAATGGCAGGTTGGAAAATCTAAACATCTAAAAATCTTAAAAACACAACATCCATTACATAGTGGTTAAGATTGGGGCAATTTAATGAGCTGCAGCGAAAACGTCATGGAAGACAGGAGTTGCTGTGTGGGGGCCATTCAAAGAGCGCTGACCAATGACACATGAAGAAATGCCACAGCGGAGGGTCTCATGACCAACCGCCCCACTGCCACACTAAATCAATAACCCTGAACACTGTAGCTGTGTAATGTTAATTACATACGCAGAACTTTCAAAGCATTGAAATGAGTCACACGCAAGAGACGCTGACAATGTTTGCTCCTAATCGATTGTGCAGAGTCCTCCTTATGACTCATTTCTCTAATGCTTTGACAGATATACTGTAGATCAGCTCACACTCTGTTTGTGCTCATGTGGGGAAAATGTATATTGCCGTGCAAGCACATATAATGCTAAATAGATAATCTCCTCATCTTTCACTCATGTTAAATCTGGAATCCACTCGCAGGTTGCAAGCCACAGCACACACACACACATACACACACATGCACACACACAGTATCCCTGCCAGGCAGGTTGGAATTACCAGAGATGTGCTTCAGCTTGCCCAATGACATTCCCCAGAAACCATGGCAACCTCATAAGGTATAGCAAGAAGCATGTGTGGTGCATTTACTTGCCTTTAAGAGTCTCCAGTGCCCAGCAGCCTCACACACACACACACACAGCCTGACTGGCTGCACTGGCCCTCGCTAGGAGCACTCCACATCTTTCAGGAGCTGAATAGGGTCAAGCCTGCATGGCAACAATCTCTTCTTCCTTTGTGGCCCTCCGAGATCCTTAAAGGAAACCAGGAGGGCACAAAACTCATTCACTGACTCACCCACACACACACACACGCACACACACGCGCACACACACAGACACACACACACACACACACACACACAGGCATATACAGGCACATACAGCTGCAGAATGTGGTGGTCTCATGGGAGTGTTAGGTTAAGTGCAATGCAACCTCAGACTGACCCTTGGTTGAATGAAGGTGCATGCATTCATGCACAACCACACATGCACAAACACATGCACCAAACTAAAGAGGGGCTGAAGTACAATCTTTTGAAAGGGAGCTCCATCCAACCCTGGATATATTTAACCCTTTCCAGTAAGGGGCTGCTATATATTTTGATACCCAGGTTGTGTACAGTTGGACATGGATTCCTGAGCAGAGCTGGCTACGGGTGAAGACAGCTGTGGGTCAGTTTACACGTCTCTCCCCTCTCTCTTTCTTACCCTCGCCTCAATTATTCATACACTATAACATCCTCTCCTGTTCCCAGCCAATCACCATATGCCAAGAATGAGGAGAGGAGGCTTGGGGGAGGGCATGGAGGAACTTGGGAGCGGAGAGGGAGCCGATGAATCCGTTGGCTCTGCGAGAAGCTGCCACTCACTCATTCACCGTGGGCTCCATTATCTCCTGAAAGGTATCATACACGGAAGTATCTGATTCCACAGGCACAAACTGCGGATGGAACACACACTCACGTACACACGCACCTATTATACACATCAGCTTGCACAAATACGGGCATGCTCCAGAAAGCCTCCGCTGAACAATGCCTCCACAATTGCTGTGTAAGCATTAGCATAGTAATGGTGTCTTGAATACAGGGTCAGGCACAGCTCTTAGGTTATTAGGCCCCCACCAGGTGCCTTAAATCGAAAAATGACCCTATTCAGCCGTGGCTGCGGCCTCATTTTATGTGTCAATACAACGTTTTTCCAAGCGGCTCACTGATATTCATGGAATTGAAATATGCATCGTAATATATACGTTAAGCAGGCCGACTGCGATACAATGTGGAGTTAAAGGTTTTAGGGCAGGGTAGGATCAGGATTCTTTACTGGGCGAGGAAATAAAGAGATGAGAGACAGACCTGCAGCCTGATTCACATGGAGAATCTGAAATGTTGTGTCTCTTGTATCAGTGTTTAGTGAAACAATTTGGATTTTTATGTGGGAAGACGTAAAAAATAATTAAAAATGTCCCCGGAGATGTGCTCTTTGTTGAGGAGTTCTACGCACGATAACTTCAAAACCCCTTTTTTATCCATAAAGGTTTATATTTATTCTATCCCGCTCTCTTTATTTCTTGATAAAAAAAATAATTGAAAAGATATCTAAAGGGGCACATTGTGAGTTTATACTTCCATGAAGTTGGGGGACAGATTAAAAATAGTCAAAGCAATTCAGGTTTCAATTCCCTGTGGGTCAAGCTCCAAAAAACATTGTGTCCTTCATCATACAACCAAAATAAAACATTTTAGACTTTTACAAGAAGCTATTTTGCCCCTAAATGCTCAAATCTTCCATATCCCACACAAGCTTTCAGTTCAAAATATCAAATTTCAAAGCCAAATTGAGATTATTAGCTCTCTTACTGAGATAGACTATACATAAAAGAAGACATGGTCACAGTCTATTATTCTTCATGATAAATAAACTCAACTATAATTGCAAAATCAGTGACGTGCAATTTAACACAGACAGATATACTGTATACTCGCATTAGTTACCATACGACGTGAAGGGACTCATCTTTCCGAGAGGAGACGTTACTTATTAATAGATCGGCTACAGAATACGGTGCTACATTAATGGGTGTTTTGCTTATATGCTGGCTCAGGTGAGAGATTGTCACAAAACAATGTTTTCTGTCACCATAAAACAGATAATTGTGTTTAATACATTACTGTTTACATTTACATGAATATTACATATTGTCGGGAGGGTCTGAGCAAACAACCTAATCACTGTTCCTCCCCAGGGTGAGGCTGCCACCGCTCCCTCCCATAATACACCCTGGTGGCCCCGGGGCAAAGGGTGTAGCTCTCCGCGCCACAAGGAATCTCTTCCCTCTGCTGTGTAACGTGGCTCTTGCCTTCATTTTATCCCCCCACTTCGTCTCTGCCCCGGCACTTTACCTCTGACTTTGAACACAAATTAATGACACAAAGGACAGTGGAGGAGCAAAGGGCAAGCGAGAGCAACGGAGACAATGAACAGACAGAGCTGGGTTTTATTGTTTTTTTTTTATCAAAACACCGAATGTATAGCATTACAGGGAGAAGAGATAAACACAGAGAAGAACCCCGAAAAGGTGAAAGGAAGGGAAAAAGAAGACAGAAAGAAAGAAAGAGAAAGGGAAGCAGATCAAATTCTGTCCAATTACAGAAGGAGCTGAGGCGTAAAGTGAAATGGTTAGGGGAAGGAGGAGGTACTGTCGCTAACCTACCGAAACCAGGCAGAGAGGAGAGGAGAGGAGAGGTCAAAGGACCGAAGCCAGACCGGTCAGAATTTTCGAGGAATTTTGTGAAATAGAAAAAATAACTTGCCAATCATATTTCGAATACCTCCGCCAAAGGCCCAACTGTCTCCTTAAGGTTGCACCAAATTGCACAAACCCACCGATATCAGTCCTCTACATATTCCCATCAAGATCCATGGATGACTCTCTGGGAAATTGGTGAAAATGTCAATAAGGAAGTGAAATAAAAGTCCTGGATCCGTACCAAAAGTGGCCAGATTTATTATTTTCATAAAAGTCACTAAAGCGGTCGGAAAAATTTGGTCAATCTGGCAACAAAAGGTGCTATGTTGACGAGCCCGCCTGCGAATGCCTCTCTGATGACTAATGCATTTTCAAAGAGCAATGGCCAATGAGGAAACGCCAAAACTGGCCGACCAATAATTTCATCTCTGCTCAGAGAATCGCTTCACTCCACATCCTCTGAGCCTTTAATGAGGAGGGAAACGGACAGACGAGGAATTTCGGTCGAACCGAAACGCGCTTCGCTTCACAAAGTCACAGCTTGAACTTCTAACATCTTCCGAGGCCTCGTTCATGCCATCATTGTTAGTCCTTTAAAAAATGTACATCCCTGAAATGAGATGTTTTTTCGTTTTAAAATGGCATAAAATGCAATATATGTGCTGCTTCTCTTTGTGAAATCTCATTGTGAACGCTTTTCAGTTGTTTTCCTCATGATTTTGCTGGACATTATAAAACACGGAGGCATGCCACGGATGTATCACAGCGTAGTTATTAAATTAACATTCATGTTTCACTGTGTGTGAGCAGCAGTCAGTGATTTAATTGCTGTTTTCCACACAAGATTGTGATCGTGTGTGCGTGTGTGTGTGTCTGTGTGTGTGTGTGTGTGTGTGTGTGTGTGTGTGTGTGTGTGTCTGTGTGTGTCTGTGTCTGTGTGTGTCTGTGTGTTTGTGCTTGAAACAAGTGGGTTCGTGTGATTAATACTCAAAGTCGGCCAGTGAATGATGAATTAGGAGCAAGTTTTAATTCACTCACCACCAAGAGAGAGAGAGAGAGATAAACAAATTAGTGCAAAGGGGAGGATACTGGTGCAAATGAGTTTACCCATACACCATGACGCTGATTACTCTCAGAGACAAATGTCTTCTCCATCATGATATTCTCTCGTCCTTCTCTCCGCTTATTACGACATGATTGTTCATCTGTGTGTCACTATGGAGGCCACACCCGAGGAACGGCAGCAGGCGTTGGACGACGAGGGATTCGACTGTGGAAGAAGAACGGAGCGGCAAATCCTCACACTTGAGGTTCAAGATTTAAAGTCGATGTATCTGCACTTCCATGACAACTGGGCAGACTCCATCTGCTGATGAAGACTGTGTGATATGATCGCCCCACGCCGAAGCTTTAAGTGCTTGAGAGAGAACAGCCGGCAGTTTGACAAAATGGTACCAAGACTCCATAGACTCAGGACTCGAACAAACAAAGGAAGAGATTATGGGCGGTAAGATTTGTGGGGGAACACAGAAACTTTCTACAGACGGCAGGAAAAGTTTAACGAAAGTGATTCTGTTAACTCTTACGGAAAACCACAACAAAAATCAAGAAATACTCAACTGGCGTACTGAGCGAGTCCAAACCAGAGACTGCACCACGAAGCAGGTCGGCCGGTCCCTAATTCTTATTTGGCTCTGAAAATGGGATAATGGTGATAATGAGTAGGATTACCGAAATGAATGTCTTGAAGCACAATAATCTAAACTGTCCGTCACAAAGAGAGAGAAAAAATGGGGGGGATCTGAGCATTTCTTGTGTGAGCCTGTGTGTTACAGCTTACAGTACCACTCTGTAAATGAACTGGCATTAGCATGCTCTGAAAGGAGCAGAGCCGGGGCTGAAGGGAGCAGGTGAAAATCTCACTTTGAATCATTTCCCCTCCCGGTCCCTGCCATTGTTCCTGTCCTCACACATGGCAGAGGCAGAAAGAAAGGATCCTATTATTCCGGCCCAAGCCTGTTCTCCTCGTTTATCGTTTAAAGTGGGGGGGGGGGGAAGAGAGGGGGAATATTCTGATGGAAAGCAGGGCCTCTGTGGCAGTTTAGCGGTTGTGTGCCAGCTGAAAAGACTCGGCGGGCTGAAGCTGCGGCGGTGCCCACCACCTGCCGAGTTCTTTCTCCTTCATCTCTCCCTTCCCCACTCCGCTCCCTTTCTCTGCCTTTCACCGTCAGGCGCTCGGTGACTCAGCAGACCCGGTTCAATTCAGGCGGAGGCCTCGGGAAATAAAGGAGGGTACAGAAAAGAGAGAGAAAAGATTAATTTCTTGAGTGGGGCGAGTGGAAAGCGGTGAAAGAAGCCGGCAGTGACATAGGTACTGTATTTTGTTTTGCGTCAAAGGAGAGGCCTAAGCTGCACCTGGCTCTGAATTTTGAAATGATTTTTTTTTTTACGGCTGGTGAAGACGGACAAAGTTTACCCGACGGCTCAAGAAATCCACGCAGTTTTCGGAAGCACAACATGCTACTTATAGAACGTACATCTCGTGCAGCTCACTGAGCCCTGGGCCTATTTTGGCCCTGCCCTCTTGCCATACCTGCAACACAGGCTTTGGACATCCTCCCCATGCAACATGAACAGACCCACTGAATTTAAGATCAGGTATTGATGCTGAGAGTGTACTCAGCTCCCATCAATACTGATGGGTTATTGATGAAGGAGTGAGTGAATCCTTGAACCGCACCATCATGAGACCAGAACTGTCAAGAAAAACCCGGTGTGTGTGTGTGTGTGTGTGTGTGTGTGTGTTGAAATAATGAGATAAGGCTAAAGCAAGGTGTTTTCATACGTGCACACACTCACACAGCAAAAATCAATGAAAACCTACACAAATGGACGTATATACCTTGCCTGCAGCATTGCACTTTTGTGCCAAGGCACGCGTCTTCCCACTGGGACCAGATCCCCTGCACTCTTCCCTGAGGAAGGAGGGGGAGAAGGAGGAGGGGGGCACGGTTAGCTACACGGATAGAGGGAACGGCCCCCACAGGCAGAGGCAGGCGGATGAAAAGATGAAGCGGAGATGGAGTGTTGGAAACTGGGATGTACAGGACGGAGCTTTTCTATCGGAGGCGAAAGGCAGCCAGCGAATCAACATTTCCCCTGATCTGTCCCCTGCTCCACTCACGGGCGGCATTTCCTAACGCCCGTCGAGACAACTACCGGCGCTCCGAGGCATTAATTCAACACATTGTTAATAATTGATGTGCATCAAAACACGGAATATATACGCACACATGAACAGAATGTATAAACTCCGTACGTGTGGGTGATCCACTCGGTCTCAGGGGGGTTTAATCAGTCGGATTTTTTAGGCAGCTCAGTATCTTTCCTTGTGCTTTACAGCAACTTTGGACCAACGGCGATTATCAGCAGTCAGTTTCTGCATGCACAGTTTGGCCACTGCCAATGAACTTTTTTTTCAAAGCTTTGACTTTAAATCATGCTCCGCCTGATCGCAGAACTGGCGAAACATTTTACATTAGGAATGCAGAAATGCCACGAGGCGGTGAAGCTGCATGCATCTCAAGAGAGCTCGAGTGTGTCCAGCTGTGTTTCATTGCTCAGACCCACAGAAAGTGAACATTTCACTCTGTGGATCCATCCTAGCCCATAGCTCAGCGAAGTTTGCTGGATGCAGCCGAGCATTGCGATAATAGAAGTATTTTTCTGGATAAATTTAAAGAAATCTAAGAAGACATTTCAGGGAGGAAAAATCTGGATTCTAAATTAATAGTTGGACATTTTGGGACAAATGCCTATTCACCTGCAAAGAGTTAGATCAGAAGATTGATACCGCTGCTACGTTTGCGTGGTAAATGTTAGGCTGGAGCCTGCAGATAGCTTGGCTTTGTACAAACTCCGGACAAAGCTCAGTTAAAAGGTTACAAATCCACCTATCAGCACCTCCAACACTCACGCATTTAACATGTTATGTATAGTTTTATTGTTTAATCCATCCATATGTGGATACTGAGCCTGCATTTTCTAAGATAACCAGCTGCTGGCTATGTCCTTATTTTTACTGTGGGCCTACACCTTTGAGAGCGGTATCAATCTTCTAATATACTGCAACGCTAAGCATGAAAACAACCGAAAGGATTTTTTTTTTTTAAACTGAGAAGAAAAAAAAACTAGAGATCATTTCTCACCCAGAGGTTAAAAAACAGCCGGTGACCAAGACAATAAGACTAGAGTCCTTCTGCCTAATATCAGCATGGAGGTCATCTGGCATTGGAGATAAAGGTGGGTGTGGGTTGTGTGTGTGAGTGTGTGAGTGTGTGTGTGTGTGAGTGTGTGTGCGTGTGGGTGTGTGTTTGTGTGAGTGTGTTTGTGCGCACACCACTTGAAACAGACGCTGTCCATTCTCCCTCGCCCACCATGGGCAGGCCAGGCATCTCTGGTCCACATTCCTCAGATTATAGAGGGACGAGCAGAGGCAAGCCTGGACCCACCTGGGCAGACCCTGGTTAAATTCCACTCATGCTCGCAGACCCACCGGGATAAGAGGGCTGGGGAGTAGTGGGGGGCATCTTAGGAAAACAGCGTACGTCTCTGCTGAGCTTTGTGCTCGTTCTCAAGGTGCCGAACCCGCTCTCGGCGTGAACGACCTCTGGCAGGCACACAGGCACTCCCGGTCTTTGCAAATGGGTAAAGTCCATGCTGTACCCACCCACCCGTCCCCCCCCTCCGCTTTCACTATTGTGTTCGCTTGGCGCTGACGTTGGGGGAGAGAGGGGCTCGGGAAGGGGGAGGGCAGGGTAGGGCTATCGACACCAGGGCCTTTGTTTCTCAGCGACCCCCATTCAGGGTCATTTAGCATGTGACACCTCTGAGGGCACAGTGCATTACTAATGGCACAGAAGAGCAATAAATGTGCCAGCTCCCTACACTCTGACCTGAGCCTGGATGACGTGAAATAAGGCAGGAGAGATAAGGGGGAAGGAATAAGAGGTGGCAAAGGGAGAGTGAGATTACAGACTCAAATTTTGGGACAACAACAACAAAAAAAAAAACCCCAGCAGAGGAACATAATGGAGGGACGGTGGTGAGAATGTAAAGGCAGACAGACATTGAATGAGCTCATCTGCATACCTGAGGAGGGTGTGTGGACGGGTCTCTGTGTCTGTGTTAAGTATGTGTTTACTTTAAGTGATGGGCAGGCCAGCAGCCAACAGCCGCGGGCACTTCTACCTGGGCATCAAAAGGAACATTGGAAGGAGACGCTGTAGGGGGAGGGAGCTGTCGGTGGCCTGTGTTTACCGTAGCCGGGACGGTCTACTACAGGAGGGGGGGATGATTGAAACCCACAACAAAACAAAGAAAAGTTAGGTGAAACTGAGATTTTGGACAGTTTATTTGATCTTTAAGGAATTAGGGAAAAAGACAATGATCTTACCTTATAGCACGAGGACTGGTAAATTACCCTCAGTGAAGAAACTGCGTCAGGACCCGTGTGGTGTTTGTGACTGGTCCCAAAGCAACTGAGGCAGTAAAAACTGTTTATCCCACCTACAAAGTAGTTGAATGCTAGTAGAATACTAGTAAGCAATAAGTCAGCCATATCAAAGGTCTGACACTCAAGTTTCAAAGCATCAAAAGCCGGAAAGTCACTGTGCATCAGTGGACCACTAAAATATTGTTTAATGACATGAAATCATGACAACATTTGCTCAAATAGGAAGAAAAAACAGCATTATCAATAGAGTCTAGTGGTCACGTTCATACCAACTCTAAAGAGAAACATGACATGTTCATAGATTCTACGTAAATCAAGCCCGAGGCAAACTGCACGGAGCAGAAATACCTGAAATGAGACAAGAAGCATGTGACCTGCGAGCAGGGAGACATTATTCCTTTGGTATTTCTCTATGGACAGTCACCTCACGCCAGCACACCAGATTACACTTGTTTCTCGAGCGATGAGCACAAAAACGTCAAAGACAGTCTTGGTTTTCAATCAAGCTTTTAATGAAAAGATCATAAAATAACAGTTTATTTTTCCTCACCGCTGTACATTAAGACTGCAAGGTTGTGAGTGCTGAGGTCAGCTGTATTACACTTTTATGACACTTTGAGTTTCTTGCGAGCCCCATCGCTATGCACGGCGGCGGCTCTGACCTGAATACGAGCTCTCTGAGGAGTGGAGATAAAGATAAAGAGAGAGAGAGAGAGAGAGTCCAGCCTGGGTGCTGCCAAAAGCCACGGGTGGGGGTGGGGGGCTCACAGGATCCCACCTTAAAATACTGGTGTGTGCATGTTAGGTTGTGTTTGAAGTCTAGCTGATAGCATCGGCGTTTGCATGAGTGGAGGTGTATGTGCATGCATGCCAGCAAAGGTGCACCTGGGTGTGTACACCTTTGCATATGAAGTGTGTTTGCCAAAGGGGTGAGGGCTTATTGGCCTTTAATTATTCATCAGCAAAAACACTAAATGTCCATTCCAGAGCCTCTCAGCCCACGGATCCCGATACATTATTGAGAGGCTGTTCCTGAAGAAAATGGACCAGAGAGGAAGCTTGATACACCCACTTCATGGGCACCTCCACTAATCAACTCTTCAAGGACTATTTCTTTCTTTTTTTAGCAGCTAATGATGTCAGTCCAATAATGTGGTACACATCAAGGTGACACCGCGCCTTTATGAATTCACAAATCAAAAGGTTATGTAAGAAAATATGCTGCTCCAAACAAAAAGATATTTTGGTTACAGATGGACGGTAAAAAAAAAAGAAAAAAACAAGAAAAAAAAAAACAGTATAAATAGTGAGATGTAATATAATGGGAAAATAATAGCACATTTCTGTAAACAACAAAACTTTTGAGGTAATTTGGTGTTTTTTGTTTTCGTCACTACTGCACAAAGTCAGTGGAGGTACAGTTAATACTTGTGTGAAATATAAAAATGCAGCAGAGCAGAGGGTATGGTCGCCTGTGCATTAACAAAGATTGCGGAGGGTCGAAGGGCTAAAGCGGGGGGGGGGTCAGGTGTATCTGAGATAAAGCAAGGGACAGTAAAGCTAAGACGAGGTTTAATGGCACTGGAGGCCATTTCAAAACTGGCTTTGGTTTAGTCTGCCGAGGTAAGAGGGAACATCTCCACAATAACTGGACAGACCAGCCCCTCTGCTATACAACTGCCTGGAGAGGATGGTGCTAGTAACAACAACCGTACACTGTGTAACAACAATGCCAAGATGTGACATGAAAACTTGAATGCTAAGAGACGACTACAGTCTCCGTTGAGTTTCCTGCTTTGTAAATTCATTTTAAAGCTTTCGTAACACTGCATAATGATATGATATTTCAACGGATACACGGCAACAATGAGGAGGCGAGAAGAGACGGACAAAGAGTAACGTGTTAGATGGGGAACTGATATGAGAGCGTCCGGGTCTTCCCAGAGGGCTTTGAAAAACATACAAAGTGCACTTAGTAAAGCTATCTCACCCAACGTTTCTAAACTCCTCCAATGTGGACACTAAACAGACACTAAAAACGCAGAACACCACGTAAAACAGATGGAAGAAGTGACAAAGTGGTTCAAGACAAGATCTTCAACAATAGTCATGGAGGAATATTGACCGCTCAGCAGGGAGAAGCGATGATTACGTGCGTGTTTCTGCGAGTGTGAATGCTTTTTTGTTTGTTTTGTTTTTTCAAAATGGCAGCAGCATGGCAACACCCAGGAAGAGCAAGTTTGAAAAGATACAGTAGCCTCCGTTCTACACAGGCAGGTCACAGTGTCCTGCCCGTGTGCACAGACGTACACAAGGGGTTAAAGTTCAACTCCCCTGGTGTGCAGTCATTCAGCGAGAACTCAAGAACACACGGGCAAAAAAAAAGAAAAGAAAGAAAAAACACCCATCGTGAATTACATGAAATTAAAAAACCTAGAGTCAGGTACAACTGAGAAAGAAGATATTGTATGCCATATACCATTTTTTGAGTTTGGATGAAAAAATGAAAAAAAGTCTTTTCTCCCACAAAAAAGTCAACCTCACAGACTGAGGTTGATGGCTGTGGATTGTGTCTCATTTTTGATTCTCAGCTTGAAATCCTTAAACGAAAACAAAAACAACAAAAAAAAGGGGGTCCTGCCTCCACCTCAGTCTCACACACTGAGCTAATTCTTTGCAGAGGTGAGGGCAGGACCAGAAATAAATACATTCATCACTGACAATAGACATTTGATAAAAAAAAAAAAAAAAAAAAAAAAAAAAGGAACACTGTCAATAAGTGTTTGCACCAACTTTGCATGAGGCTCGGCCAGCCAGAGGTTTGCGCTGCTTTCAGCCACAGAAAAACAGGCAGCTCAAGGAAATGGTTTCAAAACATCATAGAGGCAGAACAATAACGTCAACATTCACAGTTAAGATCACCTGTTTACATGCAGTGAACAAATCAGAGCTACATTCTCCAAGTAGGTTTCTAGAACCGCCAGCATAAGAGATGTACCATGTTACTAAAACGACCCAAAACCATTCGAGCACCGACCCACCCACTCGCCCCAACATACTAAGAGACCCAAGCAGCAGAGGTAGTCCTCAAGTGCGTTTGGGTAAACAGAGACACAACATTCTGCTAAAGACCCTGACTAACAATGCCTTTTGATTAATACATCAAGGATGCACTGCACCCCCCCCCCCCCCACCGCAGCAGGCCCGTCTGAAGACAGGCCAGAGGGCAGGGGGACTGGGGGTGCAAGGTCACCCCAAAGCCAGCTGGCAGAGGAGGAGGAGGAGGGGCGCCCCTAAAACCACACACCCCTCCCATTAATTGAATGTGCTGCATTTTTTTTGGCAGCATCGTCTGTGGTAAAGCGTAAAAAAAAATAAAAATGAAAAAAATTACACACAAAACCACCTCTGACTGGCCGAACCTCGACTGAGGTCTGTAAAACTGTAAGAGTTTTATGTAAACAATGAGATAAATACATATGTTTCTTTTTAGAGCCACACATGGTTCCATAATCATTCAAATGTGCTTTGGTTTAAAAAATAGTTTGTGGATTTGGGTATGAGCTTTTTTTTTTCTTTTTTCTTCTTCTTAGTTCTTTGTACAACTTTGCAACTATTTCTGAACATACTGTGTTACTAACTAAAAATGTAGACTTGTTTCGAGCTGCCTCGCCTTTGTCAAGGCTCTTTGTGTTAGTTGATAAAGTACCCCCCTGTTTGTCTTAAATATGAAACTAGTGTTTTGCTTTTCCCATATGATTAAAATACAGAGAAATCGATACAATACTATGTCTTACAAATGTAGCTGAGAGTCTGCATTCACAGATGCAGAACAATCCCTGAAGTATTTGAAAAGGAAGTAGTACTAGTAGTAGTAGTAGTAGCAATAGTAGTAGTAGTAGTAGTAGTAGTAGTAGTATGGTCACAGTTTGGAGTTCGTAGTTTTCTTTCTTCGTTATGTCAAACAAGCAAGCATTCAAATGCAGCTGCACAGTCTTCTGCAGAGATGGCTAGAGATCTTGATGTACAAAAACACCTTTTTGCATGACAGACATTATGCTGTACTGCAGTAAGTGCGGACAAGTACATTAACGTTTGAAGGCAATGCATTGTGGACTCCCTCTTTAAGCTAGAAGAGATCACAAGCAACAATGGATCAGGCGATAAATAACATGTTTGTGGTTGGAGGGGGTGGGGAGTGTGAACATTTCAGCGATGTACCATGCAATCACCAAAAAGCAACTGCTCAACAGCAAGACACCAACATCCAACATAACCAAGTAACAACTCCGGGAGTCCAGGACGCAGGTACCTTAAAACGATAGTGATGTTTGTAACTGTAGCTGTATCCCTATGAAAACAAATATTTCACAGACCATAACATGAGGACAAAAGAGGAATTAAAAAAAAAAAAAAAAATCAAGAAGACAGTTAAACCAACATAATAGAGGAATGCCTAAATCAAAAACTTGTAGTGAAGGTTCATGCTCCACAGAGTAACTGTTAAGAGTAGATACACTGGACAGGTTTTCCTGTGAAACCTACAGACAACAGAGGGGTCGTTCCCAACTCATGGTTGCTTATGATGAGGTAAAGCTTTAGAGGTTTAAAATAATTTAAAATCACTCTGTGATATGACAATCAGATACAAAAAGGATGCTGCAGGAGATGATGAGTTTTCCAGCTGTCCAGTGCATCTCTGCTTCTCCCTTCTTAATACAAGTTTTCACAAGTCTGGCTCAAAAAACTAACAAGCAACTTGAACTTCACATTAAAAATTCTGATTATAATTCCTATCTTTTTTTTTTCTTTTTCTTTTTTCTTTTTTGGTCTGAACAGAACACATACAATGTCATCAAGTCCTGTTTTTAAAGTCAGGGAATATAAAGTGATAAGGACTCTTGAAACAAACAAAAAGAAACAAAAAAACATGTACAGGGAACATGTTTTGACTTTACCAGTTTGGTTAGGTGGTAAAGTTTACATCATACCGGCCCACCAATCAGCACAAGCTTTCCTTGCAAACCACAAGAACCTTCCTCAGTCTCAGAGTCATTGGCCAAAACTCCATCAAAAGAGTGGTTTTCTTTGTCTGGACTTAGAATATAATTCATAATTTGTTTTATACAGCGAAAAGAAAATCAAAAGCGAAATAATTTAGTATGCTATATATCTTAAGTACATCTTTTTTTTTTAAACTTTGGTTATGAACTTGTCTAGCAATGTTTGTTAGTTAGCTCTGTTCTCCTCAACATTCATAAGATCTTTGGAACGCTATACATCTAAACTAACTAACCACTATTTGCCCCAGGCAGGAAGCTACAGTACACATTGAGGTGGGGCCACACTGAGCAGGGCACCCAAAAAGCTATATTTGACAATTAAAAACAACAGCTAAAACAATATCAATGTGTAAAATCTATGAGCATTAAAAAACCTGTGTTGAGAGATGGGCAGGTTAAAGCATTAGGTGAAAAGTTACCATAATCTACACACTTTTTACAATTAATTACATAGGAACTTTCAACTAATCAACAGAGTTTGTAAGAGTAATCAGAGGTAGCGAGGTCACAAGCCTATATAAATAGACTTTTCTTTTTTTTTTTCTGAGGGGAGGAAAGCTATACAGACAAAAAAATAAAATAAACGTACCCACTGAACATAATGTTCAGGCTAAAACACCCTTTTCTTATACCCCCATTAAACCACCCCCCACCCCAACCCAAATCCCTTCCCTCCACAAGAAAAATCCCAAGACCTTCCAGTTTAAACATTCACTGAAACATTACAAGTTCTTTAAGTAAAACAAGTACCTCAAAAAGGTTCATCTTTCCAACCAGGATTAATTCCTGGAAGCACTAGCAGGCAAAGTTGAAAGTCCTCTCTATATCACTGTAAACAGCTGTAGAGAGAGTTTGTTGTAAAAACTAAAACTTAATCCAATGTTATCCCACCATGAACCTTCTGTCAGGACTTTCAGTTAAAGCATGCAGATGGTCCCAAACCTAGGAATCCCTCCTTTTACATACAGATCCCCATCACCAACATAACAAAGGATATAAAGCTGTCTGGGTAAAAATAATCTTTTTTGCTGAATTATTGCCAGTATTGTTTGCATGGGTTTTTGGTCAAAATAGCACTGAAGTGCAGAGGGGACTCTTGAGTTAATCTGTTTGAGGAACAATCTGAAAAACTCAAAAACGCAATGCTCAAAGGTAGAGGAGAGGAAGGTTGCTGAGGTGTATGAGATGAGGTGAGGTGGGGGGGGGGGGGGGGGGGGGGGGGGGCTTGACATTATATTAGTTCCCACATTCACATTTGACAGACTTGCAACGCAGACCCGAAGTCATGCCACGCCACCATGGCTTCGCGACTTTGGAGAGTGGCAGGAGTAAATTGTTCATCTAGAACTCCTGAGAGGTGAGCAAATGATATAAACGATGACATGATCCTTGCATCAACAAGAACCCACCATCGCCAAGAGCTCACTGTGGCTAACGGCAACATCATTCACTTCGCCGAGGTGACGTAAACTGGAATTCATATGTAGAACTATGTGTTTCTGCATGTGAACGTGTTCGTGTGCGTTTCTTTGCTTTTGAGATGGGAAAAAAAAACAGGTAGAGAAATATTTTCTATTCCCAGAGTTCTTTGGCTTGATGCATTTCTAAGAGGGTGAGGTGTGCATTCTCAGGTGACTGATGAGGTTGCGCTGCTGGGTAAACTTCCCCCCGCATAGCTGGCATTCGTACGGCTTCTCCCCAGAGTGGACACGCATGTGCTCCGTCAGACGGTACTGGCGTGTGAAGCGCATGCCACACTCTTCACATGCAAACGGCTTGAGGCCAAGGTGGCTGCGCATATGGCGTGTCATGGTGCCCCTCTGGGTGAACATTTTACCACAGATGTTGCAGGGGAAGGGCCTGGTCAGCCAGTGGCTCTTTTCGTGTTGCCTCAGTGTTGCCGGGTCTTTGTAGCTCTTACTGCAGACTGTACACTTGAACGGACGCGTTTCAGAGCCAAAGTTGGAGGGTCCTACAGGGGCAGAGAGGTCCTCTGCCTCCTCCTCATCTTCCTCTTTCACAAAGGTCCCTCCCTCTTCTTTGATGTAGAGCTCATCCTCAGTATGTGTCTCCACGTGAGCATTGAGCTGCTCAGAACTGGGGAAGCCCTTACCACAGGGAATGCACACATAGAGGTTGTCTCCGAACGCTGGCTCAAAACCTTCCTGCCTGTACACATAGTTGGCGCTTTTTTGTCCCCCCGCTGTTCCTCCTCCACCTCCCGCACTCTCCCCATCACTTTGACCACTTTCTTCACTGTGGTCCTGGCCGTTCTCTCCTTCTTCCTCATCTTTACACTGGAAGGACTGGTCAGACGTGAAGCTGCTACCGCTGCCCCCTCCGACCCCAGAGGAGCGGCCATCTTTAGGACCCACAATCACTCCATTGACCAGGGGCCTGTCATGGTCTTCAGACTTCAACCCTGATGCCTCTCTCTTAGGCCATTCGTTCTTGCGAGCTCCCTGTCGGGATTTCTTCTGTGGTGGGGGCCCATCTGGCTGGTTTTGGGTTTCCTCCGAGGTTTTAGAGGAAGGGTTGAGCTCCATGGTTTCTGTGTCTACACCTGGTAGGGTGGCGGAGGAGTCATCCAGTGAGGCACTGTTGGTTGTGGATACTGAGGCAGATTGAGGGGATTCTTGGGAGTTGCTGTGTGGGCTGAGGGCATCAGTGGCTGTGCCTGCAGATGGAGGGCTCTTTTTGGACAGGTCTAGTCCAAGGTCTGGTTCTCCAGCACTTCCTCCACTGCTGAGGTTACCATTACTGCTGCCATTCCCCCCATTCCCATTCTTCCCAGAGCTGCCGACGAACATCTCATCATCTGAGAGTTTGTCCCGAAGGCCTTCATCTGGCTGTGGCTGGTCGGCATCAGAAGGAGTTGGAGGATAGTGGTTGTTGGGGCCAGCAGGGGTAGAAGAGGAAAGTCGCTGGTTGTTGAGGCGTAAGCGGCTAAGTGGACCTGGAGTGGAGGGTTTACCTGGCAGGGGTTTCCCACCACTGCGCTTGAGCTTCTTTCTGCACAGAGCTGCGAGGTCATGGAGCTGGAGGTAGCTGGCTGCGGTTAAGAGGGCACTGAAGTTCTGCTCACTGCTCTGGTCCGATGAGGACAGGAGCTTCCCAGTGTAGATGAAGTCCAGCACTTGTCTAAATACAGAGGGATTAACCATCTCTGTATCAAGGTTAATAAGGTTATCGTGGAGTACCAAAGATTTGAAGTAAATGCTGCTTGCGGCCAGGATGTTCTTGTGGGCACGGAAGAGCGCATTCTCCACCACAATGATAACGTCACACAGGAAGCCCTTGGCTCTCTGCTGGTTGAGTTGCAGCAGCAGGTGTTTGGCATGATTTGGCAGTTCCATTTCCACCTTCCTTCTTTCCTTCTCTCTCTCTCTCTCTCTCTTCCTACACGAGCACCACCTGAAGCTGAAAGAAAAATAATGAAACATTAGATGAGTGTTACATTTTAGACATGAATCAGCATCAGGCTACAGTCACATTACTATGCTTTATATTTCAAATGCATATATGTATGTACATAGCCTTAGACTGATGCTGTCAAATAACAAATTGTTTTCAAGAAAGGAAAATCAAGCAAGGTGTATTAGTTATGCACAGGCTTGGTGGCAGAACATAGCTTGCATATGCATGATTTGTCACAAGACTGCTTTACGTTCTAGTTTATTGCAGCCTATACTAGGATTAAAATTGAATACAGATAAAAAAGACATATCTGACATATCTAACAATGTGTCATTACTCCCACTGTGTGTACATCAGTTCAAGCTTTTAGCTCTCTCAGCAAACTGTTAGCACAGCGTGCCACATAATCACACGGCATCTCAGAAACCGGAACCCTTCCCTCCCTCTCATCTTCCTCTTTAAACAAATTGCAACCCTACATGGATCAAGTTCTGATGGCACACATTGCCACAGTTCCGGCACAAAAGCCAAAGGGTGGAGGTGAACAAAGGGTAAAGTAACTACTTTTCTAAAGACGCTCCTCCTCTCAGCTTCTCTTCCCTATCTCTGCGGAGTCACTCTAGTTTCGGTGGGATGCCCTCTTTGGAAACTCGGCCCACTCTAGTTAGACCATTGGGTCATGGTAATGTCAGCCCTGCCCCATTGTCTATTGGTGGGGGGGTCGGTGGCACGGCAGGGCCTGGAGGGAGGGATTAGGTGACACCTGAGCAGGTAAAACTACACAGGAGCAAGGGCAGAAGTGGGGGTAGTGGGTGGGACGCTCAAAGACAAGGACACTATCACCTGATCCCCCAGAGAGGCCCTCATTTATGGAATTAGGGCAGATGAATCTCATTTCCTGTTAAACTACATACAGACGACCCATTACCAACCAACCCAGCTCCACTTTGAGTCTGACACAGAAAACACTAAACAATGGCCGTAAGAGTGATGTTCGTAAATTGAGGCAGCAGGGTCTGTCCCTGACTCGTGTTTTTAATGCGATGGGCACACTTAAAAAATGTACACAAATCTTTAATGCCCCTCATCAGTGCAGGGTAAAAAGTATTACAGGAGATTACACTAATGCAGAGAAATGCTCAGCTAAAGCTGTAAATACATATGAATATGTGCCATTTTGATTCAGTGCCAACTTAGAGATTTACAGAAAATCACATTTCATACTATGCAGAAGGAAAGAAAGAAGTGGTACTTCGACATGGTTTGAGAGAAAGAAACACAATGCAAGAATACAAAGACAAAAAACTGAAATCATGTCTATCAAAAGAGTCTCTGGATAAGAAGTGAAAATCACAACTATATTTATCTCATATACAGTATATAATCGCAGATAAAGTTCACTATCACCATGAATTTAGTTTCATCCGTTCCTCTAAATAGCCAATACATCTTGAATAAATTAGGAATAAACAAACTTGTGTTGGATCTATGCTACTTCAAGGAATCTGAAGTTTCCAGTACAGTACTGTAATGCTGCATCATCACCGTGTAAAACAAAGCCTCGAACACACTGGCCAATGACCTGCAGTTAAGCTCAATGAGAATGACAATCGAAAAAACGCAAACTACTACTAAAAAAGGGCATTATAGGAGGGGGATTTGTAAGACCTGGCTCCTACGGACTACACGTTGAATCAAAACTTGCGGCTACAGTGAACATTGCGCAAGAACAACAAGGTGAAATTTGTAAGAGGGGAGATGTCTGGCTGACGTACTAGAGCCAGCTCTGTTGGAACAGTCAGAGTAGCTGATACAATCAGTTGAAGTGATCATTACTCCCAGGTCCAGGCCTGGGCTTGCCTCCTCTGCTTTGACACTTCTACCCATGATGTTCTTCCCCTCCCCCGTCTTTCCTCCGCTCTTCTCCCCTCCTCTATCCTCCCACCCTCACCAGCCTCTCATCGGGCATGCGGACACATCCCACCAACAGTCTGTTGTCGCAATGGGCCCTTCTGCAATACATAACCGAGATTTGCAGTCTCAGTCGCAGAATGTGCTGCAGGGGCGTATGGCACTCAACCCTGCATGCAGTAAGGGCGTTGAGGGCCGCTAGAGAAAGAGGGGCCTCGGCTATGATGCCAGCCAGGAAGCCATATATCAGTCAAGTCTTTCTCTTAACATACACACACACCTCTGCAGGCTTTATGGGGGGATTCAAGAGGCTTTTCCAGCAGACCAACATAAAAGGGGGCTGGGCTCGGAGTAGAGAAGCCAGCTCAGGAGGAGAAGAAAAAAAAAAGAGCCGTCCCACCCCCCCCCCCCCCCCCCACCACCCCCCTCCTCTTCTCATCCTGAGTTCGCTCTCTCCTCCCCCCATCACCCACACAGCTACCCTCTCCCCCTGGCCCCTCCAGTGCTGTGCCGTGCCGGCTGGATTCCAGGGAGCTGCTAATGGATTACGGCTGATCTATATGCAGCTAGGGTGGGACACGTGTAGGCCCAGCTCCCCTTCCAGTGGTGCTGCCCAGGAAAACAGGCTTAATACCACAGGGGACAGATAGGTCTGCACCATCATGGCAGCTCCATCTGAGTGCACGGGGCCTCTATGCAGTTTGTAGAGACAATGCCACATTGAGGTTGTTATTCTGTTACAGTATTGCAGCTATAATGGAAAGTCAGGAATGGATGAACCATTAGAGACTAGTTCATGTGTGTGTTGTGGCTGGTGAGCCGCATTTCCTGCGAGGTTGGATTCCTGCATTATTATGCCCTCTGCAACGACTGACAGGGGGGTTGAGAGATGGCAGGAGAGCCATGAGAAACGAGACCAAATATGGCACCACATACCAACCCAAGCCAGCCCGGGGCTTGGGCTGCAGACCAGGGTAGATGTTGCCCTTTGAGCACAGCCACAGGATCAACTTACCTTGCCTGCAGAGTTAACCTTTTCTATAACTGACTGTGGCAAAATGATAGAGGGGCAAATCACACTTTACAAACACAGGAACCCACTGTTTAGTTTCAACCTTGACTCGTTTCAGGAGCCTGCTGATGAGGAGATGAGCAGACAGGGATGTTTCCACAGACTTGACAGACAAGTTCGGGATAACGTATCCGTGTGTTGCATTGGGACGGAAAACTATTCGTGAATGTCAAAGTGCCCCCCAGCAGGGAATTAATCTCAGTCTTCTTTAGATTAAACTGGTCACACGAGAGATCTGGTTGATCTGGTTTGACTTCATTTACAGCTGCCTGTCATTGCATCCTGTTTTCCCAAAGAGTGTATGGATTAAACAGTGAGCTAGTAAACCTTTCAGAGTCGGTGTTCATGCAGCGGAGGTGACAGAGAGCAGTGGGCTGTGGCACTAATCTCCCGAACAGAGGGTAGAGAGCCAGGAGAGAGGGCAGAGGTGAGGCAAAGTCCTGTGGCGCAATAACAAAACACACCCTACTACTGTGAAAGGTCATGTGCTAACAACCAATAGAAAAGAAGACCGAGTAGGATTTCAAATAAAAAAAACAAAAACTCAACCTAGCTTATATTGCAGGGTTATAATTTTACGTCAATTCCTTTGAACAATATACAGTGATGTCTCTAAAGACTGTGTAGATGGTCACACTGCAGGGAAGGATGGGCAGAAGAGAGGGATTTGCAGGTAAGCAGACAGAGAAAGAGCCGATCCTGTACACATGCAAAAGGCCTTGATGTGTGCACTTAAACACATGCACACACCCACAGACACACACACACACACCCACACAAACCCAGAGAGTATGCTGGTGGGCAGAGTGTGTGGGGGAGGGGTTAGGGGGATGGTACAAAGCCAGTTTGAAATACAAACACAGAGAGAAACCACCTCTGAGCCATTTCAACATGGCTGACGCTGCTGCTGCATGGGTAAGGTTGATCCAAGCAGCACCCGTGGGTACTACAATTATCTGAGTTTCAGTTCTCTCCGGAGTGAAAGGACGGCTCTCAATACAATGAGGAGATTAAAGTGAACAGCTGTGCTTTTCAGCTCGCCACTCTCTCTTTGCTCCATTACACCTGTGTAATATCTGCTGCCTCACAGGAAACAACCACCAACACCGTTCAGTTTCAGGAAATGTTTTTAGATACTTAAAATATATATATACTGACACAAATATAAGAGGTTACTGGCACAAACTGGGCTAAGGCAGCAAATTGGAGAATAGTTTTATATGCATCCCAAGTAAGGTTCTTTTTATTTTTATAAAAGAAACAGTTAAATGAAGGGGGTCAAAAGTAATTCCCACCCCTATGATAGTATATTTTACTCTGGAGTCCATTAATGGAGAACTGTTTCCTATTTTTTCCAGAGCATTTGGCGTTCCGCAGGGTGTGCAACGGGACAGCAGACAGTATTGTCTTTCCGTGTGCATGTTTGACAAATAGACGACTGTTCCAGCGGTGGAAAACATGTTATTTATTCCTGTTATAAATCAGGGCTCAGATTGATTACAAGGATGCACTTATACGAGCAGAGATGTTTCCTTTCATCCTGCTTCCACACTGCGGTCCCAGCTATACTTTCCCTGTCGGAAGCCTTTGTCATGCAGACACAAGTAACACGCAAGTAACAAAAATCTTTTCAGCGAGCCCCGTTGAGCGCATACAAGGCAAAACTACCTTATCTAGCAGCTCTAACTAGATTGTCCTTCATCACATACATTGCTTAAACCTGTTAATGGTTTCTATAATATCTAAGAAATCAGGTTACAGCAGAAAGTCAACCTGTAAATGCATCAATTGTGACCTAGTTTATTTTGAAAGGTAAATAAGTTAGCTATACCTATTTAACTTCAATCAAAAAAACAATGCCATGCTTTTGCATTGAACGTAAAAACATCTTGAATTTTCAATTTTCCAAGCAGGGCTATTTGACCAGGTGTCATGTCAGAGCAGAATGTGCAGGTTCTTTGTTCTAACCACGACTACAAAAGGGCGAAATAAGTTAAATCGCCTGGTGTGGTCTTTGCCCGTAATAAAAACCTGTTCCTTCACTCCTCTCTCTGTGGCAAATGGTTGAATAAACTCTGACGCAAAGCATCTGCTGGAATTCTGGACGCTGATCCAATTCGAGTTATAATCTCTTCTGAAGAGCAGCAGGAGGGATGCCGCGCCGCACAAAAGCCGAAAAGCATTAAGACAAGAGGTGAAGACTGCACCGTCCTCCTGTCTCAGAGACGGTGTCTTTCTGTTGGACACAACATGACTGTGAGCAGGTAGCGTCCCTGGTGTAGTCTGGGCAGAAACCTTCCAATTAAGACTAATTTTCTGTCAGGCAGTTCAGCCATGTTGCAGACAAACAAGTCCTGCCCAGGGTGCAGTGCAATGAAAAGAGACCCGTCCATTTCATCACAGGAGGGGGCCAGTGGTTGCTGTGCACCCCAGATGTGACAGTGCTATGTGCAGCTTGGGAAGAAAAGGCAAGACTCTCTTTCTTACACACACACACACACACACACACACACACACACACACACACACACACACACACACACACACACACACACACACACACACACACACACACACACACACACACACACACACACACACACACACACACACACACACACACACACACACACACACACACACACACACACCCCCTTATGTGCACAGCTCAACATGTAATCAAACTCATGGATCTATTTTAATGTGTGAATTCATGCAATTTTCTGTCTAAATACCACCGCTTTCATTTCAGGATTCTTATGCAACAGGGCATTAGCACCAGTTTATTAAAAACAAGCAGCAGTCCTAACCCTTTTCCTTCATCACACAACGCGTCATGAATGAGTGTGTTCTGTCGTGTGCATGTCGGCAACAGGTAATACTAGACACTATGGCCACGGCCAAGTCGAGAGGGAGTAGCAGGTATTCAAGTGTTCTCTCTCATGCGTGCAAAAATAGCACACACAGAAAAAAAAACCTTTCCCAAAACCCGCCTCCTGCGCTCGTAATGTTGTGACGATGCTTGATACAGAAACATGCGTACACTAGGCCTCCTCACCTCTATTTGCAAACAGTGGCCAAGTCTCATTGAATCAAGCCGACATCACTTACAGGCAATGGACCATTTAAATGTCATGGTTAAAAAGTCATAGTAAAACATTGCAAAAGAGACAGGACAAAGCAGAATGCCAGATTGATGGATAACTAACTAAATAATTACCTGTTTGCTATAAATGTGTAAAAAGATCAGCCGTCATTTGTATGATGCTAAAATTCAATGTCTGAAAACCAGCAACTAGCATTTTTCGTATATTTAAAGTGGCTACAAAGACTTTTTATAATGTATACAAAAATCCCAAAGCATGCTTTCACTTTCCCGTTGTGGGCAATTGTGTGAAGTCTGATGAAGCCAAACAAGACTGGATCAATACCTGGGATATATCTGAAGCGTGTATGGCCAATGTGCAAAACTGAGGATGTAGTTGGAAACTGATGGTACCTGCCTTAAAAAAATACTTTAACTATTTTTCTGCCCGGTATCAGCTGGTTTCAATCCTTAGTCCGTCTCCTACTGTCTGTGCTCACATACACAGCATTTAAATAAAGTCGTCTCATTCAGATGTTTTTCTGTTTTTGTTGTCAGACAATGGAACATGTGTTCTTCTAACAGGCATAAATAATTATTATTATTTATGCCTATTAAGACAACATGCTAACCAGCAGTCACTTCCACTCAATTTCCAAGCAGCTGCTCTGCACTGCTAAAAAAAAAACCCTGATTCAATAACCTCGACATCATCTGACCAAAATCACCACACCACAACAGACATCGACTGTGTTGTGAATTCATTTATTTTTAACTCGTAAAAAACATCACTCAGAGAGGAAGTTAGAAGCTCATTCCTGTCTGCGCCAGCTGTTGGGAGGTCAATTGAATGAAATGCATAGCGAGTGTGCCACGGAAGAAATGCAAGGCCTCGCGCTGGTGCCAAAATACTGGTGACAGTAGCAACGGTTTGTTCAAAGAGTCGATCGATTTGTAACTGGGTGCTTTTTTTGGCTCCACTGCCTGTCAATGCCCCCTAATGACATAACAGAAACTATTTGAGCCAAACCATTTTGAAATGGCAATGGCTGATTGGGAAACTCCCACAATCGGCCGGCCGACCGACCAATGGTGTAACTCCATCCGTCAGTCAGTCAGTCAGTGAGTCAGTCAGTCAATGATGTGTTTACGGGGTTGATCCAGCAGAAATAAAGTACATTTAAATCAACTTAATTTCCATCTTAAACATAAACTTTGGAAAAAGTGGTTCTGAATATTTTTCTTTGCAGCTGCATCTGACAAGACACACACACACACACACACACACACACACACACACACACACACACACACACACACACACACACACACACACACACACACACACACACACACACACACACACACACACACACACACACACACACACACACACACACACACACACACACACACACCATCTGTGTATGCTCACTAAAAGTGAAGTAATCAACTGCACTAACAAGCGGACAAATGATTAGTGTAATAAAATGCCCTCTGTCTTAAGAGAACAAACTCTGTTGATGAGATAAAACGTCAAAAGCAGCAGACCCACATGACCTGGTGCCTAATGCTTCAGGACAGAGGGCATGTTGGGCAAGCAAAGATCCCGTATGGTCGGAGGTTTTACAGAGCTGCCACCCCCTCCCCTAACCTCCTCCAGCCTTTACACACTGCATAACCTTCTGGCTATCAGCACTACATTCCACAGACTGTCTTCTTCTTAAAGATCAACAACAACCCTGCCCTGAGGAGGTTTTTTTCTTTTCTTTTTTTTGGGCCACAGAACAAACTAAATTGCCCCAGGACCGGCAGCGCAGGACAGCACAGACAGGTCCGCGTAGATACACCGGCCTAACGCAATCTATAAGTCCTCGTGCAACACGTCAGCAGAACATATAGCCTAAGTAGCCGTCTTACTGCATTGTGCCGCCCACACACGCCACTGTAAGCCACGATCACAATGTACACAGGATGCTAAGTGTGTATTGGGGAGGGGAAGGGAGAAGTAGGGTGAGGCAAGGCCAACCGGCTGATCATGAGGATCATGAGGCACACACAGGGGCCTCAAATTACCCTGCAGGCCCCACCATGTAGTCCATAATAATCAATGAAACTAGTCACACTGATCAGTTGACTTGATGTTTGACACTTATTACAACATGTACCTGTGTGTACGCGTGTTTATTTGACAACAGTCATAGTATGCGGATAGACAGGCTCGGCAATTAAATAGTGGGTATAAGACGACAACAGTCACTAAATTACACCTTTTGGGCAGAGTCTGCCCCCCCACACACACTTCTGTTAGGTGTTTTCGGCAGAGATACCAGCCTGCAGCGCATCTGACGCTTAATGTGAAGGAGAGGTCAGTATTCTCCCTATACTCGCTATTCTCTTCTGCATACCTGTAGGGGTCTTTCAAAAGACACCGTCTTGAGAATAATGGGATCACATGAAGGACACACTGAAAGTCTTCAAAGTTTAGTACGGTTACAGATGCAGCATTGTCACCATCATTTGGATCACGAAAAGCCTCCAAAATACTTTAGAAAAGTTGAAAAGCACATTTCAGCAAATTGTTTGGCCAAATTTTAGGCCGGAAGGCGGAGCCACTGCTGGCTCCAACTACACCTCTGGGTGGACGTAACCAGCCAAAATATAATCCTCTAATCTTCATATTAAAGGCTGCTGCACACTTCAACCCTGAACAGGATAAGGGATTGTGAAAATACATAAGATTTAATCTTAATAATATCCCAAAGTTGTGACAGGCAACAATCCCTGGAGGTATTCAATATGAAGATTAAAACTGTTGACTTTGTGTCGTTACGCATCAAACAAGACTAACGTAAAACTGTTTGTGTCATGCGTGATGAGAACAATAACTGCGGCTAGTCAACTTCAACCACACATTTTATAGACGGGCCTAACTGTTGGCGGACAAGGGAGGACCTCTGGCAGGTCAAAAGTTTTTACCTCAAGCATCAAGACTCGCACATTAAAATTCAGGCAGGAAAATGTATCGTTTCTATACTCACACACATTTCTAGCATACACAACAAGCACACCAGTTCCATTAACCAAATAATACAAATAAAGTCCCTATATTGAAATAGCATTGTGTGTATCGAGTAGCTGACGCTAAGCACTGTGAAAACAGAGCTGTCCTGAAACTGGAATTGTTTTCACAGAACTACAATTTATAAAAAAAAATAAAAAAAACAGCAGCCAGTCAAAGGAAACCACATTACTGACATTCCTGTGTCTTATTATCTCCATGCCCCTTGGTACTTTTAACAACTCTAATCACCTGAGAGGCCGGGCTGCCTTCACACCTGATCACATACATTGTTTCAGCAGCCGCCATGGGGGATTTGTGGCTGGCCAGATAAATACATGTTGCACTGTGGGACTTTTGCGGTGAATTGGGGTGGTACTTTACATATGTGAATCAATATCATGCAACAGTGTCGGTGAAAGGGGACAGCACTGGTGGGTCAGTGTGTAAAGTAACACCCACACTGTAGCTGATCACAAAGATGGTCGGCGCAGAGCAGTGGCCCACCCATAGGCTGTCAAGACACATGTACAGTCCCTGCATCAATACACTTCAGGTTGGCAAAGCAACGTTTTAAAGCCATCAAGTACCTGGGCACGTTGTGCGCAGGAGGTAAATCAGCAAAGCAATCCTGTTAAATTATTTTAATAAGCCCTACCTAAGACCAGGGTGGCTTAACCTACATATAAACAATGAAGATTACACTATATCTGCTGCAACATCTCCATGATTATCAGGAGGATTGCGCAACGCACCGTGCGTAAAAACCCACATGATCCGTCCGGATTCATTTAAACACATTACGTGTAATTTGTTGTCGTTTTGGGAGGAGAGAGAGGGAAAAGTCCGCGGCATCGTTACGTGACAGCGATCGATTTACACGGAAACGTCCACCTCGTTGCGTTTGACGGCTCGTGGCAAACAATTCATTCAACTCATCGGAAAGAGACGGAAGAAAAAAAAAAGGAGAGAAAACGACGCAACGTGTGGAACCGTGTTTCTTTCGAAAACCGTCCGTGGATCCTTTTTTTTTTTGTCTGTCGCTTTAATGTGCTTTGCCAGCCTGGTAATTAAATGGTGCACACGGGTCCAGTGAGGCATCTCTCTTTTAAAAAAAACAAAAAAAAAAACAAAACGCACGACGTCAAAATAAACACAAACAAACGTTGGCGAGCGATTCCTTGTTCGGTATCGAACGAGGGCGCCGACCGAGTCGGACACATGCGGGGGGGGGGGGGGGGGGTCCTCGGCTCGCCAAGCAGGCTGCTGGGGCCACAGCAGGCACCGGCGGAGCCCCTTTTTGTTGGCACGCCGTGGAAAAAAACACCACCGACCGAAACCCCCTCTGCGACCCCTGCAGCAGCCGGGAGGGAGAAAAGGCGAAGCGGGCAGAAAACCGACAATAACCGCGGCGCCGTGGCGCGTTGTCAGTCCACCGCCGGAGAGGAGAGGAGAGATCCGTTCGTAAATACCTTTTTACATCGGTAGGGTCGTTCTCAGGCGTTCTTTACCATCCTCCTGCTCATCTCACAGCCGTCGGGACGCCATGTTGCAAAGCTTATGACGTTAGGCTTCCTCACCCCTGACCCACATTTGAATAGGAACCAGCCCAGGGTGCAGCAGAGGAAACATCCCACAGTGGGAGGGTTTGGCCACTTTCTCAGCCCAGGACCCCTGGCAACTTTACCTGCAAGATGGCAGGGGGAGAGAGAAAGACAACAGAGAGGAGGAGGAGGAGGGGGGGTGAGGAGGAGGAGGGGGGGGGGGCTCAGACGGTGGTTCAGGCCTTCTTCTCCCAGCAGCACCCACCGTGGTGCCAAAACACCGCTCCATGCAGATCTGCGCTGCAATATATATATCTATATATATCTATATATAGATAAGTGGATGTAAGTGGATGTGTTTTAGGGCCCGTCTTCTGATTAAATGTAATAATAAAAACTAAAAAATATGAAACTACACCCGGAACTGGTTGTAGTTTCCCCTTTAAAATGATAAAAACACGTGTTAGTATACTAAACCTACAGGCCATGTTTGAATAAAGTGCATTATTGAGTATATGACAGAAAATGTATTAAGAATTTGTACCACGGGATAATGAAACAATCGTATCAGGCCCCACTCTGTAAATATGAAATGCAGCAGTTTATGTTCTCCATTTATGATGTATCTTCTCTTCACTGAGATTTTAGTTGGGTTTTTTTTAAAGACTATATTCAGTCCAGATGGTGACCGGGGTGATTTCAAGATTTCATATCTTCCGGGCTTCACGGATGATTTACAGGTATCAGCAAAGAGAGAGAGAGAGAGAGAGAGAGAGAGAGTTGTGGTTCAGAAACTGGGCACCAGATGTGCGGAAGTGTGGCGATCTGTTGGCTCCGCCTCTTAGCACAGATGAGCCAGACCGGCCCTCAGCCAATAGAAGGAAGGACACTGGGTTTGACCAACACATACCATTTATTGGCTCTGTATCCACGACATTACTCTAATGGTGGCATCAAGTGAGTGAAAAGCTATAAATGATTATTATTAGTGTTGCCCACAGCACTACAAGGCCCCGAGGAAACTCAGAAGGATCCATCTCCCTTCTTCGCTTATGTTCCCGGTTCACATCCCATCGATGGCTAAATGGTGGCGCCGTGCCAAAGCGCGCTCCTGACACTCTGTGGTTGCCGCGGAAACTGCATCCTCTGCGGGGAACCTCGGCGCGCCGCAGCAGCGTACAGGTGTCGAGGTGCATCGACCCACTGCACGTGGGTCTGTATGAACAGCTGTATGATGACTATGAAGCAAATATTGGTGATGAATAAATAAACGATAATCGTAGCCTGTCATGTGGAAATGTATTAACAGTAATTAATCGGTGAATGTCAGGGCCAATTAATCTGCATGTTCCCTCTTGCTAAATTTCAATGACATATATTAAGTTGTTTTAAAAAAAACTAATATGTCGGAGGCTTATCAAAACAAGTCGACACACGTTTCCCATTTGTTCCCAATGAGGAAGCTCCGGAAGAGAATCGAAAAAAGAAGTAATATAGTTATAGTTAATATAGTTAAAATAAAATCAACATGTCTGACAGAAATGACAATCAGCTGAACTCCAGTTTCAGTTTGACGACTTTTAATTTGTATTTAGTTAAAATGTGGTTTGAAGAATAACAAATACATTAAAATACTATATATGATACGTGTTCATTCGTAGGCCGATGTCCATCAGGTCTTTGTGGAATAACATCTGAAAATCGTTCACTGTGATTTGAGAACAACACTGCAAACCATGCACGATGAAACATCTCCAACATCTTCCAATACACGCCTGGACTTCACATTCACACTGCTAAATAGCCCATGCATGTATTTTAATCGGTTTTGTTATTTTGGCATAATAAAACTACACTGACGTTGACATCCATCTTCTTAGAAACTTCTAAATGAAGTGCCACGGCGTATCTAATGGGGCTGAGTGGTCCAGGACACACGCCTTAAGGAGAGAATGAAAGAGAGGAGGGGGGGAATACATGTGGATCAATTGCAAGAATCAAAAAAAGGCATTTGTCTTGGTGGTTTCATGACATACAAAAAGAGAGGGAGATCAATAATCTAAAATACGACCTAACAAAAAAAGTAAAACATATAAAGGCATAATAATACAAAAACAGTCAAAAGTCATAAAAGATGTGCGTAATTGTGCCCATGCAGTGCCACAAAGTCAGCTGCAATATGTCAACATGAGGTGGGGGGGCATGCAGATTATTGTCATGTGCCCTGATAACCAAATTTAAAAAAAAAAAACAAAGTACATTTTTCTGCAGCGTCTGTAAAGTGACTCTGGGCTCGGGTGAAAACCAAACAAACAGATGTAACAGTCATGGAAGGCACGTTTGGGCGCCACTGAGGAGCGGCACCTTCTCACCTGCGCCTACAGCAGGGTCTCCACACCTGGGCGAGCAGCGTGACTCGGAGCGGCGAGCAGCCGCAGATGTACAGAACGGGGGTCAGGCCGGCGTTCACTCGGGGCAAAACGCGGAGGGGGTCGGTGCCTTCGTTCTTAAACGTGTAACACACCGAACCGAGGAAGTTACAGGCGATGACGTGAACGAAGATGGGCAGCCACGTCGCCAAGAAGAACGCGGCCACCAGCAGTATGAGATACACCGACGAGCGCTTGTTGTCCCTCTCCGCGGACTGTGGCTCCCTCTCCAGCTGGAACCTGGCTATGATGAACAGTCGAATGTTCAGCCCGATCATTATGATCACCGTGCCTATGTTGCCAATGAACGTGCCAATGCTCGTGATCTGATTGGCCACGCCGACGGTGACCTGGTTGTTCAACGCCACGATGAAGAACGCGTAGAGCCAGTAGGCGAAGATGACCGCCAGGGTTCTGTTGCGGGTCATGCGCTGCGAGTATTTGAACGGTGACACCACCGCGTGGTACCTGTCGGCCTGCGCGGCCAGGATGGCCATGTACGACAGGCCCAGAAACGTGGGCACGATGTAATAGGTTCTCGTGGGCGAGTCCAGGCTGTCCTTCACGTCGAGGACGCCGACGTAATAATAGGACACGCCGGTGCAGATGTCACTGAGGCAGGTGCTCAGCATGTACATGAAGCGGTTCTGGCTGCGCAGCGCCCTGTTCAGCAGGATGGAGAGAAACACAGACATGTTGAGGAAAATGATGGTGGCGGCGAGCAACACGCTGAAGAGAAACATCAACACATTGCCAAAGCTTGTGAGGGGCAGCACAGTGGACAGAGCCAGGCTGCTGTTACTCATCGGTGCGGAGGAAAACGTGTGTGCGCGCAACACTGCTGAGTGTTCAGGTCTCCATTGCGCATGCAAGGAAAAGGGGCAGCGCTTCCACGCCGTGACTTTTCAGCGGCGCGTTTACTTCTGCTCTGATTTATAGGAGGCTCAGTCAGGAGGACAGTGACCTGGGTGACTTCAACTCCCCTTGACAACAGGTCAACAAGCTCCATGCAAGTTATACATAAAAAAAAATGCTCGTTATAGGCCTAAGAATAATGCTATCTGACGAAATGAATCTGTATCATTTTCAATTTACATTATCGTCCCATTGTATAGCCCTGACACCATTAATGTTTATATCCAAATCTCATTTAAAAAGAAAAAAAAATGAATACAAAGATTAAACTACGTCAAACTGATATAATTTTGCAGGTTCTACAAAACTGCCCCTCGAGTCTGGAACAGCCTGCATCTGGATCTCAGGACAGCAACATCAGGACTAATACGATAAACTCAAACACCACACGTTTTTAAAGATAATCTACAATTGTCAGTTCAATCCTTCTTATTATGTTTGACCTTATGGCACCTCGGCAGTATATGAAAAGATGCTGAAACATTTGAACACCGTCGAGTCTGCATTTTTGGACAAAGGAACGAGGGTTTATGTGCAGACAAAATCTGCTTTCCTTTTTTTGTGATCAAATAAAAAATTAAAAAACTACTTTCTTGATAAGTAATCATTGCTGTTGGGGGCAGTGAAGTCTAAACAAAGGAACTGCAGCAACGTGTGTTAACTGTTCACAGTCAAGACTGACTATTGTTAATTGATGTCATATGTTTATACAATCATGACCTCAAGGCTCTTAAGTTCTATTATTTAACATTCATTTATATTCATGACCGCTCTATTCTCAACACGTTTAATTTAACTGTTTGGTTTCGAATTTCAAGTTTAATTGACAGTGCTTCAAAAAATAAATCAAAATCAGTGGATAAAATTCACTGTGAGGACAAATTTATGAGAGGATGAGATCTACAATACTGCATATTGTATATTGAATACAAACATGATTATGGGACACAGTCATGAAATATAATTTACATGCTATGATTGATGACAAGAATCCACACGACTTCTTTGTAAGATCGGTGGTTACAGCCAACAGCAGAGACACAGTAAAACAATGGCTCGTTGCTCCCTCTAGTGGCGGAAAAACGTACATTCAAGTGATCAATGCTTATTTGTTGATGTGACTTTCACTAATCTCCCTACAAGGCTTTAACAATAGTACATGAATTGACGGTGGTGTAGTTAATTTTTATGATCAAAACGAGCACTTCTGTCTCCTAAAAATTACGTTTCTATACCACTAGAGACAACATCTTGTAACGAAGTCAAATTTCGACTGGATTATGTTTTTCTATGGTACGTTGTTAATTTAAGTATTTGGCATCACGTAAATACGATGACACTGTAGTAAAGGAAGTTCAGAGAGAGAGTTTTTTGTTTTCCGAAAAAATATGCGATCTTATGGTGACTACATCATTACTCTACTTTATGTTTAAACACATTTACAGCACTTGGTTGAGGTCAGGGGAAGATTGTGGTTTGGTTTGATTAAGAAAAAGTCATAATACTTATCTTGGCTTCATTTACCAAAACCAGGATGAAACCTCGGAACCAAAGCGCATAATGTTACCTGTGGACGTCTATGCGCTTTTTACGCGCGCCATCCACTTTTGGACTCCGTGGCCGGTAATCAGTAGCACTAAATGTATAGGCCACGCGAACACATAAAATAAACAGAAAATGTATTTCATATGTAAAACGTATTAGATTATGTAATCCAGTTACACCTAAACGTCATTCCCAGGGGACGAAGGGATAACCGGTTGGAATAAAGCACGGGTTTTGTTGAAGAACATACAATGTTTAGTTCCATCCTTAGTCACTATCTGCACCGCTCTATCATTTAAGGGTCGTTTATGGTAATGTTAAGTTAAATCTAGAAAATTTAGCGTGTTGGTCTAAATGTGAGGCAGATGTGGGAAAAATGGAAGTATTGAACAAAAATGACAAAAACTGGTAAGGAGTATTCCTGTGTCATCCGTGGAGACCTCGGGCGGAGCGGGCCACAACAAGCCACGATCCTCGTGTTTTCTTCATGACCAAACTCCCCCTGGGACTCATCATGATTCATTTGGGGGCCTGTTCTCGAACTGATCATTTGTTTATGCTAAAGTTTCTGCCCCCCAGAGATTGTGAGGAGTGTTGTTTAAGAACAGTGCGCTTGTCAGTCAAACTCTGACAAGCACCTTCCACAAGGCCAATAAATACGCTGAACTCCAGTCTTCCCGTGGAGCGTCAGGATGCACCTCAACGCCACCGTGCTCCTGTCGGTGGATTTCAACACCCCGGGTGACTTCCTCATCTTCACCTTCCACATTCTGTTCGCCACGAGCGCCGTGCTCGTCGCCGGCTCGGTGGCCATCGGCATCTCCGCCACGCGCTCTCTGCGAGGCCAGAACCGTTTCATCTTCATGCTGAACACGAGCATCAGTGACACGCTGACCGGCTTCTCGGTCTACTACCTCGGCCTCTTCGACGTGCAAGAGGGCTACCCCTCCAGGAATGGGACATTTTACATTCTGCCCTCATTCCTGGGGGTCAATGTGTTGACCTTCCTCTTCGCGCAGATCGACCGCTACTTCGCCGTGTGCCACCCGTTCTTTTACAATCGCTACATAACGAGGTGTGTTGTCATCGGCATTTGCGCGTTCTGCTGGACCTACACCTACTGCATCCTCACGGTGCAGAACATGGTGCCGATTTCGAAGGCGGCTCAGATAAACGCATTCGGTGTGATGACGCTGCAGATCATAGTCGTTACGAAACTGCTGATGACGATCAAATTGTACATCATCGCCAGGAATCACCTGGTGAGAGAGGCGCCCAGCGCCGACAGAGAGAACAAGAAGGAGTCGCTGCGCATTATCGTGTTCGTGGTCATATGCTTCTTGGCCCTCTGGTGTCCGTCCTTTGTGAACATCATTGTCAGGCAGTTGACTCGGACAGGGCTGAGGTTTAGGAACGAGGCCACTAACCTGTTCGCCATCATGGCGCGCCTGAACGCACTGGTCACCCCGGCTCTGTACATATGGGGCAGCCCGGCGCTGCGCGGGGCCGTGTGGGCAACCGTGTGGCGGAGGATCTGCCCCGGGCGGAGGGCAAGGTTGGTCTCAACAGTCATCACGCGACTTAAAATGTCACCGGTTGGGCGTGGGACATTTGATTATTGTTCAATTCTGTGTGTGAATGAGAAATATGATGCGAGACACTCGCTGCAACTCTCTCTTTGCCCTTTGTCTCTTTTCAGAGTTGGTTTCACCTTCGATGGGGTGACAAACAAATTATAACGAAGCTGACTCTGCATCATCATCATCATCATCATCATCATCATCATCAGGTATGCATGAGGAGATGGACTAGAAGCCTTATCGGGGGGCTGGTATCAATTTATAAATCAACGTGAGTTCACAGACATCACGATTGAATTGTTCTGGATTTTTTTTTTAAGGACTGCACTTCACAGATCGGGAAGGTGGACTTTGATGTGTGTGTGTGTGTGTGTGTGTGTGTGTGTGTGCATGTGTGTGTGAACTGAGGTATGTTATTTAAGGCGAATCTTCAAGGTGAAAATAATCGAGGGGAAATATTTGAGAGGATTTAGTGGAAGATATATTTCTGTATGTACCACTGCCACATGTTTCGGGTGGCAATCTATTAAGGGGCAAAGTCCACTTATTCTATTTTATTTGGAAAGGATGTATCGTTTTTTCCCCACAGGAAACACGCCTGTACATATCGATAATGCTTTTAACAGGAATGAAATTATAAGAAATGTATTTTTGTAACAGCTGCCTCTAATGCTTGAACTTGCAATTAGAATATGAATTTCCATGTATTCAATGTCCTACTTTCCCATCTTACTTTTCTTTCTTTGAAATGTTTCTCTTTTTTTTAAGTTTAGATGGCATTTAAAATATGAACATTCGTTTTACGGGTAAAACACTAATTCCCTTTTCAAATTGCCTCAATAGCCTGAACAACAGATTCCGATTGTGAAGTTCACCATACAATAGTATTGTAAAAGGGATTTTTTTTTGTACTGCACAATAAGAGTAAAGTTTGGGAAATGAAAAACTGAGCCATATGAAAATGTTTATGATAATGGACCCGCTTCACTTCAGGGTATTCTGTGTAGTGTGATTTCATTTGGCTCCGGGACACACCATACAACATTACGGTTCTGAAATCGAATGATCAGCATGTGACGAAGGCCCCCAGACAAGATCCGGTATGATCCTTTTTGGATTTCTGCTTCCCTGTTTGGAATAGACTCTGGTGGGTCATTTGTATTGCTCTATGCGGGTGTGTCACGACTGCTGCCCCACGGTGCTGATCCTGAGATCGAGTATGGGGCCCGTGGATCGGTTCGCTGTTCTCTCTTGCGTCGAGACGTTTTTACGCGCAGCAATGTCGTTGTTATCAGAAAAACGCACGAATTGGAATTTGCCGCGAGTGGGCGAAACTACACGGGCACGCTGACGAACGCGTTCTCACGACAGAAAAGGAAAAACATGACAGAAGAAAGGTGTAAACGCGGGGGCGACACGGGGAAAGCACGCGGACGTGTATGTCGCTTTGCCCCCGTTCAAACGAAATAGACCTAAACACGACAACCGCAACTAAAACTGAGGTCACAGTGAACTGCCACAATAGGTACAATGGTAAGCAATTTTTTTTTTAAAGGGCTCAATATAAGAGATTTAGCACAAGGTGAATATGAAACCACAGACTCGATGGTCATCACGGTGTTCAGGACCCTGGTCAGCTCCCTGTTGTTGTTCTCTACTAATGGACCGTTCTCCGTTGAAAGGACGGCTCATGGTGCGAAGACACTTCATTGGGGATAAGCCCTCAACCAAAAGAAAATTATAATAACTTGAATCAAATCTACTACAGTTTAATATAAACTGGTCTCAGGGGAAGGGGTGATGGCACGTCATTGACCCCCCCCCCCACACACACACACACACACTGCACCACCTCGTCCCTCCAACATCAGCTTTTAGGATAACATCGGTCATCCAAGTAGAGATATTATTTTAGTATTTTCTATGAATTTCTCTTCAACGTGCAAGTGGGAGACTTAGCCTCTCCTCTTGGAATGAAAATCACGACGAAAATATTCTGCGGTTTGACGCGGAGAAAAAAAAATATATGTATCGACATTAAAAACGATTCAGTGAACATACGGATACTCCATCCAAGGGCCCATCAGCCAGGAAAGACACATGGAAAAGCTCTGTGGAAAATCCACGACTGAGAAAAGATCCCCACGTTTGTTTGGTAAATAATGGGCTACTTCAGTTGGACTGTAGGCAGTGATCCAAATAGAAACTATATAGTTCGTTTCGGTTGTGTAACACCGGATGTCTAGAGACCAACGGCGGTGGAAAACAACGCAATCTAACGAACACTATAGCGGAATTAACAGCTCTTCGCATCCATGTGCATAACAATTACATTTAGCCTGTTTCTGCACAAATATGCGAGCCAACTACATCACATCAACATTTGTGCTGTTTTTAATACTGCATCATAGTTATAAAAGTAGCACAAAGGTAACCCTCTCTGCAAACTGCACGATATGGAAATATGTGCAATCTGTCACTGATCTTAGTTATTCAAAATGTTATGCACCGACCACGTGCATCTTAAATGCGTTGTATTTTGTATACAATAAACAAAAAGTGTAAGTTGTTTGAGCAAATATAAGGTTAATCGTTGATTGTGTGATTAGGTCATGGCCTCGGGGGGAAACACAGTCTGTTATCATGGACAGCGACTTCTCCACGAGTCCTATAAAGACAAACGAATTTTGGCTGCACTATTGGAACAATGCTCCTCTCCAACGTCACAGACTCCCTGACAGGAGGAGCGATTCGTCTCTCGGTGGACTTCGACAGTCCTGTCGACTACCTGGTGTTTCTCTTTCAGCTTCTGTTCGCCACAGCGGCTGTTCTCCTGGCCGGGCCGGTGGTCATCACCATCCTGTCCACCAGAGCGCTTCGCCTCCAGAACAGGTTCATCTTCATGCTGAACACCAGTATCTGTGACACGCTGGTCGGGTTCTCGGTGTACTATCTGGGTCTGTTCGATGTGCAGGAGGGCTATCCCTCCAGGAACGGGACGTATAATGCCCTACCTTCTCTGCTCGGGGTGAACATGATGACTTTCTTATTCGCGCAGTTTGACCGATATTTTGCCGTTTGCCACCCCTTCCTCTACTCGCGCTTTGTGACCCGCCCAGTGGTCATCTCTGCAAATGTCTACTGCTGGTTTCACGTCATCGTTCAGCTGATCATTTTGAATGTCGTGCCCCGGTCCAAAGCTATACAGGTGTATGTTTTCAGTATTGTCATCTTGCAGGTCATTGTGCTCACCAAAGTGGCGATGACCATCAAGCTGTATGTCGTCGCCAGGTACCAGCTCGACAGAGACCCTCCCAGCACCGACAAGGAGAACAAAAAGGAGTCGTTAAGAATCATCATCTTTGTTGTCATAAGCTTCTTGGTGCTGTGGAGCCCCTCCTGTGTTAATATTGTCCTCAGACTGGTGATAGGACGGGGAGTGACATTTCGAAACCAGGCCAACAATCTGTTCGCCATCATGGCTCGTTTTAACGCCCTGTGCACTCCGGCGGTGTACCTGTGGGGGAGTCCGGCTCTGAGGGAAGCCCTGGTGAGGACAGTGTGGGGCAGAGTGTGCCCGCGATGCAAGAGGAGGTAAGAAGGCAGAAGTCCGCTGCATTTCATTCATCTCAAAGGAAAACTTGCAATGAGCAGCTGATAAATCCGCCTCTTTCTCAGAGTTGGCTCCAGTCCTGTGAAGGGAGATGGCCACGGAGGCCCGATGAAGATTCACTGACTGAAAAACGCGACGGTTCCACCGGCTACTACTGAATGGATTCAGTGACAAGGGGCTGCAAAGGGGGAAATATTCGAACTGTAAATGTGATTATTAATAAAGAAACCATTGTCTTCATCACATTGCTGGCTCTGACAGGTTGTTCCCCACAGTGAACTGTCTGCAGCTTAACTCTTTTACTGTTACAGCAGAAGAAGCCCTAGGAAATCACAAAGACTTTTTATGAAAGAAATTATTAATTTACGTTTTGTTTCAAGTTAAGCCTTGATATGCTTTTTCAAATATTAGAAGACAAAATGTTGATTTTTTTTTTTTACAAACTGCAGTTGTGCGTGTGCAGCGCACATATACATTTAATCAATATGCATTTTTTAGATCATATATAAACAACAATTTGGCAACATATTATTTAGTATTTACTACTCAAAAGTACTTTCACAAAGGTCACTCGTCTTTATACTCGTTTTTTAAAATCATTTATATTTTAATATGATCAATTTGTAGCCGTGCTGTATTTGACTTCGCTCCTGATTGTGATTATAGCAGGTCACCTTTAAAGAACACGAGCAGAATTATAAGCCAATTGTGGCGACCGACAGGAAAGTATAGCTGGATGCTGGCTTGTGGCACGATTTTAATCAACGACCCTGTGGCACAGAAATTACGTCTAACCTTTTTTTGCAACGGCAGCAGCAAGTATGTGAGCTAACACCGTGTGGCGTGAGGGACGGACAAACAACAACAAAGAAACTCTACAGTTATAAAAAATAGAGAACAATAAATCACTGACTGCCCTCAACCCCAAACTCCAAGATACTTCAAAGAACCGCTGCCTGTCCAAAGCCAAAGACACTGAGACACTGTTTGAGCCTCTGTCCGAGGCCACACAGCTCATCACAAACGTTCTTTAACTGTTCACGTTTCTGAATCAGAGTCGTGTTTATTGCTGTTTTCACGTAAAGGGAATTTGCTTTGGGGTTTTGGTGCATCATTTTTTTAAAAAAAGGACTGCGACTATACAATAAAAGAAAATATGAAACGAGTAATAAAACATGAAATACGAGTGAGAATGTAAAAGTGGACGTGCAAAATGGAAATATGTGCAATCTGTCACGGATCTGTCAGTCAACATGCAAAATGAGAAAACATTTTATTGTTTCAATGCAATAACTAGTGTGAACTGTGCAATACTTTGGACTGCTGACTGCAGCACTTTATATATCGAATCCATTTTTATTAACATTATTTTTAACTTGTGATATATTGTGTTCAACGTGTTCTTTTTAACTTAGTTATTCAAAACGTTACGCACCGACCATGAACATCTTAAATTCGTTGTAATTTGTACAGTACAATTATCAAAAAAATGTTTTTTAATTCTTCTCTATTCAACGTTTTGGAGGGTAATAGTTTTTTTATCGTCGTTAATGATCGTAGTTAATGTTGATACTGAACTTATCAGTGGTCGATCGGTGTATTACCGCAATGAGCACAACTGAGATTTGGAAGAAGAAGAAAAAAAGATTTATAAAACGCCAACCCGTTCCCCGAAGTTTTAAATGATTGCAAAAAAGGATAAACAAAAAGTGTAAGTTGTTTGAGCAAATATAAGGTTAATCGTTGATTGTGTGATTAGGTCATGGCCTCGGGGGGAAACACAGTCTGTTGTCATGGACAGCGACTTCTCCACGAGTCCTATAAAGACAAACGAATTTTGGCTGCACTATTGGAACAATGCTCCTCTCCAACGTCACAGACTCCCTGACAGGAGGAGCGATTCGTCTCTCGGTGGACTTCGACAGTCCTGTCGACTACCTGGTGTTTCTCTTTCAGCTTCTGTTCGCCACAGCGGCTGTTCTCCTGGCCGGGCCGGTGGTCATCACCATCCTGTCCACCAGAGCGCTTCGCCTCCAGAACAGGTTCATCTTCATGCTGAACACCAGTATCTGTGACACGCTGGTCGGGTTCTCGGTGTACTATCTGGGTCTGTTCGATGTGCAGGAGGGCTATCCCTCCAGGAACGGGACGTATAATGCCCTACCTTCTCTGCTCGGGGTGAACATGATGACTTTCTTATTCGCGCAGTTTGACCGATATTTTGCCGTTTGCCACCCCTTCCTCTACTCGCGCTTTGTGACCCGCCCAGTGGTCATCTCTGCAAATGTCTACTGCTGGTTTCACGTTTACTCTCAGATGGTCTTTTTGAATGTCGTGCCCCGGTCCAAAGCTATACAGGTGTATGTTTTCAGTATTGTGAGCCTGCAGGTCATCGTGCTCACCAAAGTGGCGATGACCATCAAGCTGTATGTCGTCGCCAGGTACCAGCTCGACAGAGACCCTCCCAGCACCGACAAGGAGAACAAAAAGGAGTCGTTAAGAATCATCATCTTTGTTGTCATAAGCTTCTTGGTGCTGTGGAGCCCCTCTTTTGTCAATATTGTCCTCAGACTGGTGATAGGACGGGGAGTGACATTTCGAAACCAGGCCAACAATCTGTTCGCCATCATGGCTCGTTTTAACGCCCTGTGCACTCCGGCGGTGTACCTGTGGGGGAGTCCGGCTCTGAGGGAAGCCCTGGTGAGGACAGTGTGGGGCAGAGTGTGCCCGCGATGCAAGAGGAGGTAAGAAGGCAGAAGTCCGCTGCATTTCATTCATCTCAAAAGAAAACTTGCAATGAGCAGCTGATAAATCCGCCTCTTTCTCAGAGTTGGCTCCAGTCCTGTGAAGGGAGATGGCCACGGAGGCCCGATGAAGATTCACTGACTGAAAAACGCGACGGTTCCACCGGCTAAATATTCGAACTGTAAATGTGACTATTAATAAAGAAACCATTGTCTTTATCACATTGTTGGCTCTGACAGGTTGTTCCCCACAGTGAACTGTCTGCAGCTTAACTCTTTTACTGTTCCAGCAGAAGAAGCCCTTGGAATTCACAAAGACTTTTCCTTCTAATACGAAAGAAAATAATAAGTTACATGGTTTTTTTTTCATAAGCTAAGCCTCATGTGGTATTTTCAGTTATAACAAGACAAAAAGGTTGATTTCATAAACTGCAGATGTGTGTGTAGCTCTATCAGCTTGCTGACGCACATTATTTCAAACCATTCGACTATTTTTAGTTAATATATAAATCAAAAATTTGGCCATATATTATTTAATATTTACTACTTAAAAGGAGAGTACTTCCACCAAGGTCACTCACCCGTCTTTAAACTATTTTTTTTCTTTTAGTCTATTATTATTATAATTATTATAATTATTATCATTATTAATTATTTTTTTTGTCCTTGCCGATGTGTATTTAATTTTGCTGCTGGTCTTTGCACTTGTATGAAGTGATAGAGTTCAAGATAAATTTACTTCACTTCCACGCGTGTATTCACAGACAATCATGTATAAAACTGCGGCAACGGACCTTCTGTGGATTGCGGCTCTGAAAGACCAACTTTTTTTCGGCCTCCAAATGAGTTTTAAAGTTTACAGCAACACAAATATCTACTGTAGCCTACACTGATCATGTGAAATAGAGAGTCCGCGTGAGAAGCAAATAAAATCGGACCTCATCTAGCTGTAACAACCCGGGCCGAGGTGATTTTATTCCGAGTTGTGAATCTCGAATCTCTTGTTTGAAATAGTTCGAAGCAATTTTTTAATTTTTATTTAAAACTTTTTTAATTTTATTTATTTATTTTTTTACAAAAGAAGCAATTTTGGGGTTTTTAAAATTATTTTTCACAAAAGGAGATTTACGACTCAAAACGTCTTGCGACGTCCAAATCATCTTTAGTGCCCCGGTGACCAACTCCTCTCACTTCCTCAACAGCGGCACATTACACAGAAAACTTCTCCGTTGCCGAGAGACACGACAGCATTCATCAACAGACAGACTGAAACCTCAACTGCAAATCCGCTGCAGCTGCAGCCGAGTGGGTTTCTCCGGACCTCGCTGCTCACGGTCACACTCGTGTGACTGATGACGCTCATCAAGAAAGGTCAGGCTTTAGATGACTGTCCAACGTGTGTGCAATAGTAGCGTGATGGTCAACCAGTGTGACATCAGATTTGTTCAATTTAGTTTCATTTGTGTTTTGTCAGCAATATGTTATAGTTTAAGGAAGTATTTTGATTCTGTATTTTATTCGTATCTCCATGCTACAAATTTTATAGTTTTATATACACCGATATATTTTATATTATACACGGGGGGGGGGGGGGGGGGGGGGGGGGGGTAAAAGATATCGCTGAGTTTTTTAAAATAATTTCACAAAGGGAAGCCTCCTCTCGATTAAAGACACCACAGTGAATAACATAATGCAGTGTGGTTTTCTATTCTATTCTACTATATATATTTTTTAAGTTTATCGGGTTCAGTTATCACACTCTCCCACAATAGTGAATATGTTATAGCAGAGGACGGATGTTCATCGTCACATATTATTAATGATGCTGCTGCATTTGAGAATAAAACATCGTGGTAACATATTTAAAGCCCACAGAGACTTTTGCACGAGGCTGGTCAGGCAGGAGGAGTATCTCTGTCAGTTTACTTTAACAGTCCTGAGGACTATTTCATCTTTATATTCCAGATTTTATTCGCAAAACCTACTGTTCTCATAGACAAAAGCGTGGTCACCACCAGGTCCAGTGCATTCAAAATAGGTTTATTTTCATGCTGAAAAACTATAGTAGATCATCAGATTCATGGTCGGAGGAGGGCTTTTAGGAATGAGGCCAACAATCTTTTTGCCATTGTGGCTCTGGTCAATGCTGTGTGCACAGTCTGTGTATATTCTGCTCAGAGGGAAGCCACAGTGATGAAAGTGTGAGCCAGTGTGCCCAAGACGCAAGGGGAGGGGAAAAACTCAGCACCATGTTCAGCAACATTATAGGGATTTCTATGAATTGATGTATTTATTGCTCATTTTAAATTTTCAAAGACTCATTTCTATCTTGTCGACTCCTGTCAAGGGAAGGCAAATATATGTAATTATTTATCGTCATGCTCAAGTAAAACCACCAAAATTCACATTCACCCATGTCTCACACACCTTCATACGACACTTCTAGAGATTCGTCCATCAGTCATGCATCTCATTCACAGCTGTCAGGGGCAATTTGGAGCTCAGACACTTGTTGAGTGGACGAGTTAGGAATCGAACCACCAACCCTCCAATTAGTGGACAACCCGCCCTGCTATTTGATCCCCAGCCGTTTGTTTTAATAAACAATAAACACAGGCACGTGACAGAGCTTGAATGAAAGCACTGATATTTTATTATTTATTCATATATGGGTGAAATGTTTGTTGTAAAACGGCTGTCTGAAAGGACTGCAGAATCACGTGCGTGCTGTCGACTTCAGATAAACTAACCTCTTTTATTCAGATAGACGGGTTGACCCTCCTTGATTTTTAAAATATCTATATTAGTCTAATAACTGGAGGAACATCAAGGCCTGTGTTTTTGAACTCTGCAATCCAGGCCTCTTATCCCTTTATATGTCACATGGATCAATGGAGTTTACAGGTCTATTATTATTAGCATTCCTTTTCTGAGCAAGGAAAGGCACGGAAAAACACCTCAACACAAATAATAGTATAGCAAAGTTTTACAAATGTAAACCCCAGGAAATAAATTATATTCTATTATGCAAATAGTTTAATTTCAGATTTATTTACCATAAGAAAAAGGAATATTCATTTATGATCAGTTTTACTGTAGAAGTTCATGCAGATAAAGAGGGATGTATTTACATTTTTACAGTGAGATGACATTCCCAGTGTACTGTATAGTGTATATACTGCCATGGTTTTTTTTGTTTCTTTCCCACAGAGGAATATCCTACCCTTTAAACAGAATAGACCTGTGCTCCAGTCTGTTTGTGTTGCATGAATGCATATTCAATTTTCCAGTTTCACTACTCACTAGTGACCAACACATCATGTGAACAACAGTTCCTGGAGACTGAACGACGGGAAGATACACTCATAGTCATGAGTAATCTTACCGTAAAGCAAGGAATGTCTGTCTGTATTTCCTCAACAACCGCTCATCTGATCAACATCAAACTGTGCGGGTGTATAGCTGAGGATCCAAGGAACCAAAGTGTTTTTGAACAAACTGCTGTCGAGAATATTTAAAATACAGACATGAATGAATCTATATTAAACCCTTCTCAACCATCCAATGGACACAAAGTTCGATGAAATCACACTTGTAACTGATGATGTCACACACACTCTGGCTACAAGCAATCAGCCCCTACCGGCAGGCACATTTTGAACCGGCAATGCACCTGTTATTCAAACTTCAGCTAAGCTCTGAGTGTTTCCTGTTGGGTCTGTCTTGACTCGGTTCAAGGGCTGTGTGTGTGTGTGTAAGTGTGATCTATTCATGTGAATATCTGTTCACTTTATTGGATCACCACTAGAAGCAAGTGAATTTGTTAACCACCACCACCAGGTTATCACCAAGAGTTTCCTGTGAGGCTGAGAGTTTATTCACCGCCGTCGGGATATGTACCGATGAAAGGAAGCCGACAGAGTGACGAGGTGGATGGAAATGGAGGTGTGTGTCGCTTCTACCACAGTGTCCATGGCGGCTGCTTGAGAGGGAATGAGGCCAGAGAGGAAACGTTGACGGGGATGGAAATGACAGCCCATGGCAGCGCTTGTCTCTGAAGAGATCGTCTGATCATCATCCTGGAATAGATAGAAAGATTTGTTAATGTCCCAAATGCATTGTATAAATCCCTAGATAAAGTAAAACAGCTCTGTTGCGTGTCTTACCCATCACGTCCCAGCAGAAAGAGAGCAGGTATGCTTGGTTTGGCTGTGGTTCCATCAGTGATCATATCGAGGTACTGACTGTCGTTGTCCACTGCATTATCAGCGATGAGAACAGCTTTGCCTCCTGCTTCCTCCACATAATGAGCCTTTTGAACAAAGGAGCAACCACTGAAGAAGAAAAAAAAGAAATAATTTTTGTGCCAGCAAAACAAGTTGTCATACTACTCCCACCAATGATGTACGGTCACACACTTATTTGAAGTCTACTCTTGCATGAAGACAGTAAAACTATGAATGGCAGCATTTCATCCTTTACACAACATTACATTTTAGTGGTATTTCTTAAAAAGCGAGAAATATAGCTTACTGCAATACTGTTTATATATCTTTACAGCAGAAACAGTAACATTCGGGGTTAAGACGGTTAGATGTCAAAGTCAATATCTTGTAATATCGGTCAGGCTCTAAACACATCGGCAGATACCGATATGTCTGTGAAAGGCTCATATCGGCCGGGCTCTAGTTTGGATATTAACATCCCCAGCAGCTAATTAAGCCTGTCTGTATATACCCTCTTTCCACCAGGATGACTTGTCCCTGAATGATGTGTCCGTCCTTCAGGTCCGAGCAGCCATCCGCTGGGTCTGCTGGCACCAGGAAAATCTCATCATAAGATGATGTCTGGAAACCAAAGGAGAGAAGAGCAGTGTGACTCGAGAGCGAGTGGACATGTGGAATCCCTTTGGTCCACAAATGACATACACACACACACACACACACACACACACACACACACACACACAAAAAAGCGGGTACTTACAAAATCTCCCCCAAAGTCTTTGGCAGGTGCCGCACTGAAGATGTACCCGATCTCCTCTGGACTGATGACCCGGAAGTACAGCAGCTCGTTGACCCCGAGCCCTGGAGCAGTCCCACACAGAAACAAAGCATCATCAACATGAAGTCAGGGTCGGTTAACCGCAGCCGCAGAGTGGGATGTCACGGGAATTCACAGGGAAAATGACAGCACGCATCTACATTTAATTCACATGCCGAACCGTACCCACGCGCTGCCAACCGGCACGAGCTAACGGCGGCTGTTAGCTACAGCGGCTGTTAGCTAAATTAGCTGTTTACTAGCATGTTGACACTAGCCTCTCTCTGCCTCTCCCTCTCACCTGACGTGCGACTGAACAGCATGAACACACTCCACCATAGGAGCAAAACTGCAGCTGCCGCCCGGACAACCTTTGTCATGTTCAAGACATTTGCGGACGTGACGCCGACAAGACTTCAGCGAAGATTTATATTTTGCAGGTGTAGCTGGTCCATGTGTAGCGTTTGATGCCGCCGAGCCAATGAGCACGAGGCGCCAAAGCGAGCTAATAGTAGCTGCGGCAGCTCGCTGTGGCTCTTCCGGTGGCAGCCACGGCGGCCACTATGGAAAGCGGATATGCGGCAGCGGCCACCATACGTCGTCTGACAGAAAAGATTGGACAGTTTTCAGCAAGTGAAGTAGTGTAACGGTAGTAACTGTACTGACAATATTTTTCTTGATGTTAAAAAATATATATTTTTAATATCCTGGGATAAATGATACACGTTTACATCCACGAGAGCAGCAGTTTGACAACCATATATGGTATGTCTGTCATGTGCATGCGTACGTTGCGAAGCCGGACAAATGGTAGGGGGACGCAGGGCAAAAATATGCTACTGGGCTCCATTTTATGGCATTGAGAAAAAAAAGCTCTTGTTGATTTTCCTACAAATGAAATGCAATAGGAAAATACTGCTTCTACTAATACTAGTTCGACTACTACTAATAATAATGACAGTAATGATAGTGATAATGATAATAATATTAAACAATTGCCACAAATTCACTCTTTGACAAAAACTGAGATGCATAATAATAACAATGAATTGTTTTAGCAAAAAACTGAATATTATATTTATTATTGTGTTGGTATAATTTATAGCATGGTTGTTCCATTGGACTGCATTAATTAATTTAAAAAATGCATTAACAAATAACAAGCACTGGGCAATGCAATCAAAGGAACAATTCATTTCACAAACACACACACTTTTTTCCATTATTCCAATATGTTTGTTCGTACACTGCAATGATTCCAGATGCAATGTACATTTTTAATAGCAAAAAAAAGAACACTTTTTTAAGATGTCTGACTAGACTTGGCACTTTTCTTCCTTTTCTTCTGGCATTGGTCCAAGTACCCAGATGGCAACTCTGGACAGCAATATTTTGCTGTGTTTCTGCATTTGCACAAGTTATTTGCCTTGGTCCTCAACTGTAAAAGTGAGAAGAAAACTGAATAAGCAAAGCTTTACGCCTTAATTGTATACATATAAATATTTAATTTGTCCTTGTAAGTTCTGGCTTTTAAAACAGAAAATAGTTACTGTTTAGTCATTTTTGGTATTATGCAATTATTTTCACACTGGAGCATTTTTTGAACTCCCATTTGGACTGATTACCGGGAAGCTTTAAGCCATCTAAGCTATAATGTCTCTATGTGAGGAAGGGGAAATAGTTTTTCCCTGTTGATGAAAAGGCAACAAATAAGGTTCAGGAGGATTTAAAATAATTTTGTACAGGTTTTTAGCATGTCTGCCAATTTCAGTGAATAACAGATGGCGAAACGTACCTGCTAAAATCAAAAATGTATGAACTGCATGGATTTCTGATCATTGTCTAGCTCACAGCATGCAGTCGTTTTGCTAATGGCTTACTTACTAAAATGTTGTTTTTGTTTTTATTTGTTCATCTAAAAAATGTTTAAATTAGAAGCACTTTTCAATGGATATCAGGCATAATTGCAGGTTTTACTACCTAAGCTAGGTGATAGTTAAATATAAAACGTAATTTCTTCTGAAAAAATAATATTAATATTAATATGCATTTCAAATTTAAATCACCCATTAAATAGCCCATGGTTTAAATAAAGAGTAACTTGCACACCAATAATTGTGACTAGTCATAATATTGGAATGAGACATGTATTAAATAGTTACTGGAGTACTGTTCATGTTGTCTTTTTTTGTATAAAGGCTTTTCCTTTTTACAATACTTATTTTAATAGTCATATTTTTTGTCAAATAAGTGACCTCACAAATGAAATCTGACTTGAAAATCAAGGAAATCAAGGAGCATGCAGCACACACATTCAGTTCTCTGATATTTTTGTACATAAAGTACATAAACATGGTTTAACACTGCATTACCCTGAAGGGGGATTGCTATTTTTCTGGTTAGGAAGTGTACAAATGTCATGAGAAACATAAATGGAGAAGAAAGATATTAAAGGAAGGTAGCACAAGCTTTTAATAGACATTTCTGCTTGCACAGCACTAGATCACCACAATACAAAGGAATGACAACTGACTAACACAGAAATAACAGGGACGAGAAAACGTAATGAGTGAAATTCTGTCTGCAGTGCACACTGAACTTTTTTTTTTCTGGTGGGATTATTTTTTTTGTCTATTCACAGAAATGTCTGTGTTGTAAGATGGGAAGTAAGAGAGACTTCACAGTACCAATGTAAAGTGTTCACATTTCCCAGGCACACCCATTTGTCCTCTGGTGGTTACCAGGGAATAGTAGTGCTATGTATGATGTATGCTTTACTATAAATTATAAATATATGCACAAATAAATAGTTTGACTATAGTCATAAATAAAAATAAATAATAAAGATATGTTGTACTGACCCGCTATCACAAAACAAAATTCTTGACTTATCACTGAGCTTCTGGTTAGTGCTGTGTTGTCTCTTGGCCAAAGGGAGACAGACAGAAACACACAGTGAAAAAGTGCATGTGAGAGGACATGAGAGGAAACTGTAGACACTTAAGGAAAAAGAAAGAGCAGAAGCAGAGAGGGTTAGCTTGGAATAATGTCTAGGTTACATTTTTCCAAGGAGTCCACTGGCTCCAGGTTGAGAGCACCACAGAGTCTCTGGAGCGAACCCTCAGCTTACTGACACTCTTCGGGATCAAGGAAGAGGAAGAGCGTCCAACCTATAAGTCAGACAGGTCACACAATGAGAAAACAGACAGACATGGAGAGATCGGTAGACTTTGTTTCAATACAAGCTTGCGTACCTTGCCATCATCTTTAAACACGTATTCAATCTCGTGCTCCAGACTGAAGAAACTGTGAGGGCTGGACCAGCTGGATGGAGGTTTAATGGTCACGTTCAGGTTCTGATCCATCTCCTGACACATGACAATCTGGGGACTATCGGGTTGAACTGAAAAAGGAAAAAAAACACAGTAAGCGATATGGTGTGAATCAACAAATATGCATCACCTTTATGTAGATAGTACCAATTCATTTAAAATAATTTCATTTTACACCTTAATGTTGAATAGTTTTTGATCATGTGTTGAATATACATTTTCGACAGAAAGTTACTGATCAAGGTGCTTTGGTACTTCGTGAACAACTTTTAATTATTAATTATTATTCTTTTTCAAAAGATGCTGTTAACTTCAAATCTCGATAATCTTCTGTTGAATGCCTTTAATGTGGCTCAGTTGCACTCCGCTTACCGATGTCCCTGAGATAAAAGCTCGTGGTTATCCTGAAGACGAAGAGGCTAACAATGGCCTCAGCAGTGAGCTCAATCATGGTGGTTTCCTCGGCGTAGGGTGAGAGGGAGTGCGACAGCTCAAACTGGAATCCCCCATCACTGCTTCTGACCCAGTGACACAACTTCCCACCTTTAGCGCTACAGAGGCGATGAGTAAATCAGACACTGAGTTAAACATGCAACTGAGAAAGAAGTCAAATATGTCTGCTTGATGGTCTATCCTTACACATTATATGCATTGGTCTGGCCTTTTTTTTATATTTCTTATTTACCATTCATTGTCCAGTCCAAGGCGCACTGCTGTGTATCTACTGTTGGTCCACTTACAGTTGAAGTTACAGTCATAAGACTTTGCCCAGCAATTGATGAGGGACTCTATATAGACACAAAATGTTAAATGGATATAATTTAAATAGAATCGAATCGAATCAAGGAGAACATATCAATGGATGAAATCATTGCATGGACCAGTTTCTATTTCCTGTCAGCTTCCTCCTGAAAAAAAAGAGAAATATTCCTCCCAGACTGACATGCAGGGAGTTTCAAAACTCACAATGGCTTTGTCAGTACTAACTTTGAATACCTTGTACGTTCCTCTATTTACATCCTATAATTTATAGACAGTAGAATAAATGAAAAATGATATGAGCACCTCACCTGATTCTCCCTCCTCCTCAGCCTCCAGCAGCAGGTAGGTTGACAATAACATCTCTCCTCCGCTCCAGCAGCTGTACTCTCCCAGCAGCGGTGCATCTACTCCTGACACTTTCAAATTTTGACCGTCTGGCTGGATGTAGTCGTCAAAATCCTCTATCACTTCACCATCAAATTTCCATGTGACAGGTCCATCAATCTTAGTGCCACAGGTCAGCGTGACTGGCGTTGTGTTGTTCCTTTTTGCCACAACAACTACACAACCACAGATACAGATAAACAAGGTACAAACAGAAGCATACACTTTCAAAAAAACACAAATATGTAGATATATGAAGATTAATTGATTTATAACTTTTGAAGGTGTGGAAAAAATGTATTGAAAATATGTGAGCCATATAAACGACGTACAATTTTCTGGAAAATCCCAGAGTCCACGTACTCCTGTGAGACTGACAAGCAGAATTCCAAATATCCTCAGAGACAAAGTCATCTGAGGGAGAGTGTGACAGCCAGGGGAGGAGAAGATTGTTGAAAACCCGCTACATTCATCAGAAATGAAATAACTGACACCTGATTTGTTAGTTATAACTGCATATTTCATCTTAAACTGTGAAATAAAACCAAAATCAGCTCAGAAGACTTGACTGTCTGCTTTAAGTTGAAAAAAATAAAGATAATGTAGAATGATCAGAAAAGCTGTACTATACTATAAATGACCATCAACAATCAACTGCTACATTAACTGACCAAATACTTGTCTAATTACTCATATTAAGTATGATTTTAAAAAAAAAGAGGTATATACAGCATCTAATTCTTTCTTCTTCGTTCTTACCGTTTAGGTGAAATAACACTGAAGGGAAAGAATCAAGTGTAGAAGTTCAGTTTAGGATTCAGAATTCCTGGTGAATGTGTTCTCTCGCTGTCAGATCATTTTTATATACAGCTTGCATCATCATCATCATCATCATCATCATCATCATCGCATCTGCCATTGCACCTTTGAGGGTGAGAGAGAAACTCAGATGGCAAACAGATAAGAACTTATTGACAGAGGTCACGGGGCACTGCATTTCCTCTGTACTGTTTTGCAAGTCAAATTTTGTCAACACAAACACTGAGTTTCAAACAAGGGACTCAGAGATGGAGCAAATAAGTGTTGAGTGTGGGTGTTCAAAGGGGTGGGGAGTTACCATCAGCCATTAAGATGAAAAACTGCAGTGTATCTGACATATACTGTATCTGATTAACAAAACTGGAATCATACAAACATGACACACATACACACACACACACACACACAGTTGGTCTTATGAAATCCAAACATTTATTTTCCGAGTGTCAAATTCACTTAAAGTTAACATAATACAGGTTTATGCACAGATCATACAGAAACTGAATATAAATTGTGTTCTTAGAAAAACTCTAGTCTAATCATTTTTCTTTTCTGGGTATTGTAACAATGAGTGATTGATTAGTCTGCAAATATTCCAATTATATAATCAGTCATTAAGGGTTTTAATTCATTAAGGGTTTTTTTTTTAAGCTTAAATGCCAAAATGGGAATGAGAATATTGTTTGTTTTTTTAGTTTAGTTTTGGTTGTTGTTGGTCACAGAGAACAAGCAATTTAAATAAAACAACTTGAGCTTTGGAATACTTTACAGTATTTCCTCAAACTTTTATAGACCAAATTACAAATTAGTAGATTGGTAAAAGGAATCTTCAGTTCAACTGATTGTGAAAGACAATGCTAGTTTACAAGAGAGATTGTGTATAAAATATCTACTGTTTGGATTGAACAACATCTGCACCTGTGGATCTTGGCATTCATTTCCCAAATCTAATCTTGATCCTTAATCCAGGATTCAAATCCCAGAAATAATTCAGCGAACGACCAACAAGATGTATTTCTTTTGAGAGGTTTTCCTAATCATTCAGTCTTTGTGAGGACATTTGATGAAGTTCAAGACCACGCATGCACACATGCAGGGACAGACAACTGGACTTTCCCTGTGTAGGGGAACCCAATTCTTTCGTCCAAATGTCAGCTTTGAAAGACCTCTAATCTAAACTCTAGTCATTGAGATTGCTGAGATCAATTAGATCACAGAAAATACACTTTGCTCATGTGATTATCCTCAAACATAAAGTAGGTAAACCACCAGATCCTACCAGGTGTTAACAGCATGTGAAGTATTTCCACAGTTAACAAAGCCTTGTAATGAATGTGCTATGTTGCTAAATGATGTCATGAAGGATAAAGGATTTTACCCTGTGTGACATGCAGATGTAATCACATTTCTGACCTTAAATTCTGTGAAACCCATTGGGTCATATGAATGGAAACAGTTGCTTTCATGTTTCATTTCCTTAAAAACCCAAATAACTTGTCTGTGCCTGTGAATGTCTTTCTAAATTCTAATATGAATGTCAAATCAACTTTCCTGAGGTTCTTGAAGACGTTTCAGCTCTCACCCGAAAAGCTTCTCCAGTTTCGGATGAGAGGATCCAACTTCTTCAGGAACCTTGAGCAATTCTGGTCGCTAAAATAGGATGACTCATTATTCTGCTTAAGAAAAAAAACGAAGTGAACTTGAATAACCCCTCTCGATGAATGCAATGTATGTGGTATAGCTATTAAAAAAATATTCATGAACATATTTTTCTGCCACTGATCTTCAATTTGATATATTAGTGATACAATCCTATGAATTTGTACGACATTACACACTGAAATGTACAGAGACATTAGTGTCTCAGAATTTAGGACTTTTGTGCTCCTTTGATGCATAAAACTCACGTCATTTGGTTGAATATTAAACAACCCTGACTAGATAGCAACATATAGAGCATCACAGATACCATCTGATATTCTACTTTTTTTTTTTTTTTTTTTACTTGCTTTCCTCTGCAGTGACCAGTAATGACACAAAGGTGGGGAAGGAGAAATCATTAATTCAGGAGTATGTATGGATAGACATTCTAAACACAAAGCTAAAGAGACTATTTCCCATACACCTTTAATGATGAATGGTCTGGCAGTCATTGTGAATAAACTGCTGATGTTCATTTTCAAACAAAAGTGCTACACATACTTTCCGGCTTGAGCTTTTCTGAGAATCCTATTAATTGATGAAGCTGTGGAGGACCAGCTGCAACATATTAGTTTTCACTGGCTAAATTGTTACTTTTCCATTTTACATACAATGTGAATTTTTTTATTTATAAAAGATCATCAACATCAAAGACCTTTTGACATCTAGAATGGGACATCGTGAAGAGGGGAAGTGATACACTTCAGCTACTGTACATTGCCTTTCACAGGGAGGAGCAGCACTGGCCGGTATGAAGCTCTACACCATACAGCTCTACTGTATATAACTGTCCTTCTACAGTTTTTTGTCTGTTTCTCAGCCTTTGGTATCATGAACGTGAGTTTAAATTAGATGAGTTATTGTGAATAACTGGTGCTGCATTTAAAAACATGCGAAAGTTTAATGTAATCTTTATTACATGATTAATTCCAACAATACACTTTTGATGTGTGGGCATCACAATGTCGGTGGGGCAGCGTGAGAAAGAAAAAGGTCGGCACATTCCACTGAATTAAATAGCACGTGTACTGCAGTATGAGGCAAATCAGACAGAATGGTAGGTAACAGTTGCCATAAAAAAAGGTTGTTTTTACTTGTATTAGCCTAATTGTCGGCGTTACAATTAAAATGCAACTTTTGTTTGTGGCCAGAGGGTAATAACAGAGATGGACCAAAGAGAAGTCCAAAATGCTGCTGTGTCAAAGTATGGTGGGTCAAGAGAAGCCTTGAAATGTTCACTTGGTGTTGGTTAGTTTGCCTCGTCCTTTGAAGCCTCATCAAAGTTTTCAACAAGATCTGAAATTAAAACAGAGGAGTAAAAATTGGTGGAGGACAGAAACAGCAACAAATAACGATGAGAAAATGTCTACACTTATTAGCATACAAAAAAACCTGATCACAAAAAGGAACATTTAATGTTCCATTGTTATTACAAACACCTAGGTCAGCATATTGCTGACACATTAATAACAAAAATATAACAAAACATTAAAAATACAAATGGTTTTGAAATTGTGTGTGTAAATTTGCTTACCTGGAACCTCATCATCCTCCTCTTCAACAGTAACCATGGGGGCTTTGTTTTCTCCAGCTATGAAAGAACATTGAACAACAAATTATTGACAGAGAGAAAACAAATATATTGATCCATGTAAACAAATTGATAAATAATGTACCTGGTTTGGGAAGGGTCTCTGCTAATCTTCTGAGGCTGGTTAGACTGTCAGCCCCCAGCTGGTTTAGGATTCCTGGGAGCATCTCTGTGAGCTGCTTGTTCTCGGCGTGCCCTGTGATCGTAAAGGTGTTGGCAGCCAAGGAGGCCTGAACCTTTGGATTATTGAAATGGATCACCGTCCCCTGGTTTGTGAACATGTTCACCTACAGTGAAATATAAAATTAGTTGAATTGAGCAAAGAGGAAGAAAAAAGAGGATTTTGAGGTCAGCATCAGAGAAGATGATGCAAACTCTTTCATTGCCAAACACCATTCTCAACAAGTGATACCTTAAAATAAATAAAATACTATAAAACAAAAAATATAACAATATAACAAACAAAATCTTGGTACATTCATATGCTTTTGTCTCGTCAAAACTTTCTGACTGCTCTCAACAAAGCAATTTGCATATTGCTTTTACTTTGCCATTATTTTCTTAGTAACTTTAATGGTTTTAGCACTGGAATACAGCAACTAAGAGGATTTATTGCTCAATTATTTAGCTGAGAAACATGATCTTAGTGCAGCAGTCATGAAAACAACACGTCTGTCAACTTAGTGCATTTGAGAAAGACTTTGCTCTACCTCCTCGATGCCAGAGATGTTGTTGACTCCCAGTTTCTTGAGGGAGAACTGCAGCTTCTTGTCATCGGCTGTAGCCGTTCTGTGCACCACCTTCTTCTTTCTGCGGGCTGACCCCTGCAGAGCACAACAACGAGCTTTAATGTACGAAACCTATGACCCAAGGACGAGACCAATGATTGTTAAAAGAATATATTTTCTTTAAATCATTTGCCAACATGTACTCATACTCACCTTGCCGCCTATGCGGACCTGCTCCTGCAGTTTGGCGAGCTTCTCCTGGTTCATTATCGACTCCTTCATCTGGCACATAAATCACATTTTATTTTAACTCCAAAATTGGTCATTTGAAAAAAATAAATAAATAACGTAATGACATCACAAAACTCGCATCAATAGTTCGATCATGGGGATGAGAATCAGATAACTAGATGACACAGAAGTGGGGTTTGAAATTAAAATGAAGTGCTTCATCCTCATCTTAACAAGAATGCACAGCTGCCCGGGGGACCCCAAAAATAGCTGCACACATTTTAAGCGTCGACTCTGCACGAATCATGACAGAGGTGCTTAAGTTGGTGGCCGAGTTGGGCTCAAAACGTGTGCCAAAGCGAAGAGGAACGAGTCAGCTAATGACTGAACCACCTCACTTTACCGTGTGTGCCCCAAATGAGGAGCTCTTGCTTGACCTGTCAGCGTCCAAGACTGAGAAATGCATTTAGTTCAGCCGGGGTTTCCGGGAAAGTATGACCGGCTAGCTAGCAACGAATGCTAACCAGCGAACAGGCCGCTTTAAATCAATGTAAGGTTTTTAGGTGTAATTGACGCTTTCCTCGCACTTCAATACAACCGGTGACACTTGGGACTATTCTTCCTCCGTAGAGTCTGAACTAAACGACTCTGGGGCGAGTCGATAGGGCCACGGAGACGTGAACTAACCTGTGAGTGTGTAAACACGCGGGTCTCGCCGCCGACAGACGCTCGGAGAAAGGAGCGAAGCCCGGAAGTGACGTGCTGAGATCGATAACTTGCCGGGTTTGCGCCTACAGTTTTTCAAAATTCCGACTTACATTTTTTTATTAAGTTATTTTATTCGTAATATTTATTTATTTTCTAATATAAAGTCGGCCCTGTCCAGTTTGTGAAGAATGACATTGCACCAAATAATTACATGCTTTGTAAAAATGAAACTTCAAACAAATGAACCCAGAAACATATGAAAGGAGATAATATATTTTTAAATAGCGAATAATTGTAACAGCCACTTACAATATTAGTGACGAAATACAAAGTAAGACCTAATTAAACCTTGAACGTCCCTGTCGATATAAGATTTTTGTCTGTTTTCTTTCACCAAAATTAAATAAAATTTTATTTAAAAGAATCATACAAATAATTTATATATAGTTCTATACAAAGAAAGAAAGATTCAGTAACCACCAATGCTATGTGAAAAACAAAAAGTATAAACTAAAAATGAAATAAAAGTTGTGTGATTGTGAAAAGGTTCCTAGCGGAAGTAGTTTCTTTTAAAGTGTCATGGCGTCCCCCTGTGCACCGTGAGGCAACGTGATCGCTTGTTAAAATGAGCAGCTCTTCGTTTGCGTGTATCATTATCGTTTAATTTCAACACGTCCCGTTTGAGGGGGAAAAGATTCGCTCCTGGATTATTTTCGTTGACAGGTGAGAATCGTCGGAACCCGGTTTAGTAGAGAATGCTAACGGCTAAAGCGCAGCTTGCTAACATGGTGCTAGTGCTCCACCGAACACGTTGGCTCAGACAGATCTGCCTCGCAAGATGATTCTGTTTTCAAACTGTTAACCTAACGTGCGGTCATAACTATCAAGAAACGCTTGGATTTCGTTTTTTTAAACCCTTCATGCACATTTGAAAACTTCTCAGAAGGAATTTATTGTCTAATAATAATATGTATTATGCCTCATTTATCAAAACCACTCCCACCTGTAGATACGTGGATCTTAAGGTTTAGCTTTCCCAGGTGACATATTTCTATTTGTTTGTTTCCATTTTTAGAATGTTGTTTTATATATCTTCACAGACAGAAATGGCTTCATTTAAACCTACAAAAATCCACGTTTATCCCAAACTTGGAGAGAAAGTCACACAGGACACGGTGTACTGGAAAAACTTCAAGGTGAGTCCCTTCAAACTGGGTTAATGTTTCTTGATTTCATAGTTCTTCATATTTGTTCCTCAATGTTAACAAGGCATCTATTGTTTTTTCTCCCTCCTCAGGCTCCGGTCCAGATAAAAGAATTTGGGGCAATCACAAACATAGACGTTTCCCCTGTGACTCCACATAATTTTGCTGTGACAGCATTCACAAGAGTATGTTGGCTTTGTTTGTTTGAATTATAAGTTGTGTTTACAGTTCACTATTCAGTCATGAACACTTCTTATTCCAGTCAGTCTTCAAGTATTATGTCCTCTCATTTTGACACCCGTTTCCCTCACAGATCCACATTTACGGGCAGTTCTCCCAAGAGCCTGTGAAGACGTTTACACGGTTTAAAGACACCGCATACTGCGGGAGGTTCAGGTCAGATGGTCAGCTACTTGTGGCGGGATGTGAGGACTCCGTGGTCCGGCTTTTTGACGTCAGCGGCAAGGTGGCACTCAGGATGTTCAGAGGCCACACAAAGTAGGTATCCAGTGCGTCACAGTCTGGTAGTGTTTTCGATGTGCTTTCTGAGCCTGATAACTGGGGGGGGCTTTCCTTTATGATGTTAGAGATGTTGATGTGTCGTAAAAAGGATTTGTCGAATGATGATATCTTGAGTGATCCATCGACTGAATTTCATGATGATCTCAAGAGGTCTGACAACTTGCAGACTGTGGTTTCTGCCTCAGAAACTTCTCTTCATGAAAGACAATCAAGGTGAACTTGGTCTCTTAATTATTTAATTTCTGCGCAGGGCTGTACATGTAACGGACTTCACCTCAGACCGTTACCAGATCCTCACGGGGTCAGACGACTACACCTGTCGACTTTGGGACATGCCAAATACCACCGAGCTAAACACCTACCAAGAACACACAGATTACATCCGCTGTGGCATCACGAGCAAACTCAACAGAGATCTCTTCTTTACTGGTGAGAAGCAAGCTATTTTTTAAAACAGTGTTAGGAAATTAACATTTGCATTATGGTCGTTGCATCCCAGAATTTTCTTGGGGTTGTCTTGGGAATGAACCACTATATGATGGATGTCCTTTAGCTTTTAGATCAACGTGTTAACAGGCACAGTCAGAATCTACCATCACTTGACTTTTAACTGGCCTTTTATCTTCTACCAGTTGTATTATATAGTGGCAGCGCAAGGATGAAGGAATTTCTGTTTTTGTGAAACAAAAAATGTGTGTTTTTGTCCAAGGATCATACGACCACACGCTGAAACTGTTTGATGCCAGAGTGGATAAGAGTGTGATGACTATGGACCACGGCCAGCCAGTGGAGAGTCTGCTTCTCTATCCTTCCGAGGGTCTCCTCGTCTCTGCAGGTAGTCGGCGGTATAATTATCATGTTCATGCAGCACATCCAGAAAATATCCACTCTCACAGTTACAACATTATATTTACTGATGTTCAACCAGGACATTAGAAAAGTTTTAGACTAAATGTTTCTGTCACTCTCTTCAGGGGGGCGCTATGTGAAAGTGTGGGATCTGCTGAAAGGGGGCCAACCTCTGGTGTCCCTGAAGAACCATCACAAAACCGTCACCTGTTTGTGCCTCAGCAGCAATGGACAGAGACTGTTGTCAGGTTCTCTGGACAGGTATGAAACATTATGTACAGTATGTGTCTGTGGAAATCACAGAGGCTGCTCTGTCATAGCAGTGACAAAAATATGAATATGGTCTAATGCAGAACCATTGTTTGTCTTTCAGGCATGTGAAGGTGTACAGCACAACCAACTATAAAGTAGTCCACAACTTTGACTATGCTGCCTCCATCCTCAGTCTGGCTTTAGCTGTAAGAAATGACATTCAACCTCTTATCGTTTTTATTATTAGTTTTCTTGTTTGAAGTTGAATTAAGTGTAGAAAAGTCCATTCAATAGATGAAGCAAAATGTACTATAATTACACAGTAGTTGATTTTTTTCACTCCAATTCTTATTTGGCTGTCTGTGTCCTATAAACGGGCAAAAGTTTTAAAAAACAACAACTCTAAAATGGCGAGATCAAAGTTCAATACAGAAATGCTTGTATTTGAGGACGCTGTCATTTGAGACCGGCTCTGAGGCTGCAGAACGATGGATCTAATTTCCACAGCAGCCAACAGAAATATCCGGTATTGCAGGAGATCTAAATTGAAAGGAGATAAAACCGTAGATCCTCCTTCGTGGTGTTTGCACGAAGGTGTAGGGTTTCCAGAACACAGTGTAGAGCGTCATGTAGTGACCTGATGTGTCGTAAAAAGGATTTGTTGAATGATGATATCTTGAGTGATCCATCGACTGAATTTCATGATGATCTCAAGAGGTCTGACAACCTGTAACTGACTCAGAAACGTCTCTTTATAAAAAGGCAACTGATATAAATATGGTCTCTAATTATATAATATTTAATTTCTGAGCAGGGCTGTTCATGTAACCGACTTCGCCTGACAGGGATTTTTTTTTTTTTTGAGCTTTGAGTGCTTTTAATTTCCCTTTTCAATTGCCACCACAATCTTTGATTTGTTTGTAAAGTTCACTGATCTATATTGATAATGATGTACTTTATTTTTTATCAGTCACATTATTAAATTTATTTAGTTTGGCCTGCTGTGCTCACTCAAGACTTCACATTCTTGACAGTAGAACTCTTAATGTCTTCATATCTTTCTCCTCAGCCGGATGATGAGTCCATTGTTGTCGGTATGACCAATGGTATTCTGAGTATGAAGCACAGAAAAAGCCCTGAAGAGTCCAAAGAAATCTCTGGCCAACAGAGGCGACGACCGTCTTATCGTGTTTTTGTGAAGGGGAAGAACTACGTCCCGAAACAGGTACGATTATAGTCGCTGCAGTTAACAGTCTGAGACATGACGTGGTCTGTTGGACCAGCTCATTGTATCGTCTGGAGATGTTGATGTGTCGTAAAGGATTTGTTGAATGATGATATCTTGAGTGATCCATCGACTGAATTTCATGATGAGCTCAAGAGGTCTGACAACCTGCAGACGACTCCCCTCCCCATAACCACCAGTTAATGCCTTTATTTCTTTAAGACTTATGAGACAATTTTCTTTATATTCATTGTTAATTTATTTCTTGGTTCTCCATCTTTTTTCCAGGATGATTTTCTCGTCTGTAAGCCAGTCAAACAGCATTTGGCCAAATACGACAAGCAGCTCAAGAGATTTAACGTATCTAAGGCTTTGGATACAGCACTGGAGGTACTCTATGCATTTTCTGAAGTAATCATTTAATACAATAGCGTCAAGGTTGGTCAGTTGGTATCAATAAGTTGTCCTGTTATCAATTTGCGATATTTGGCAGCGACATGTTACTTTCCTGTTGTTTTGTCTTATCAAGTGGAGTAGCCGTCCTGGATATTATAAGCTGAACCGCATTCCTCATGTATATACCTTTCACTGGGGGGGTATTAATTAACAAGTCTATTCAATCCTATTTATAGACATGGACAAGATTCAGAAAACCAGAGATCACAGTTGCTGTTATAAAGGAGCTGGATCGAAGAGGAACACTGAAGAACGCTCTGGCAGGACGGGATGAACAATGGCTCGCTCGCTTTCTCAACTTCCTAATAGGGTGAGACTTGGTTCACTCTAGGCTTTTACCAAGTGTTGACATAATGTGTAATGGGATGATAAAAATTTTGTAGCTTCTGATAATAGATCAAATTATGCCGAAATTTTGAAAACTACTTTGTCCACTTCTTCTCCAGGAATTTGGTTGACCGGAGATTTGCTCCCATCCTCGTAACAGCGTCTGAAATGATCTTCGACATCTACCGGTCAGTAATTGGCCAGTCCCCAGTTGTGGACCGACAGCTGCTGCGTCTACAGGATCTGCTGGAGAGGGAGATCGACTACCAGCAGGAACTCCTGGAGGTGCTGGGCATGTTGGACACAATGTTCGCCTCCTCCATCCCCAGGAAGGAAGTGCCCTGCTCCGCCATCAGCAGGTCTAATGGGCTGGCTGAGGGAGAGGCAAGACCGCAGCTTCCAGCCTCCTGAGGCTTGAAGCTCGGGGGGGAAGAACTGTTCTAGCCTGGGTCAGAGTACCATTACAACTCTACAGCCTCTTTTTGAAACGTCAGACACAAACTGACATGTCGGGCCACAGGTCATCAAACAGAACCATTTTGGTGCAGGTTTTAAGAGACTGACAAACTCATGGTGTCACTGGGGTTTTTAACTCGGCGTGACTGACGACGTAACAGACAACTATGAGAACATGCATTTACCGTGTGAATGTAAAACACGGTCTTCCTATTATTGAAAGTCTAATAATTACACTTTCAATTGAAAAGCGCGTGTGGATGTGTCTGCGTACGTACCCACACTTTGTTTAACAAATGTCACTGTAAATGTCTGCTTTGAATTTTTTCGTAATATTTTGTGTTGACAAATGTTTTATAAGCGGATAAAAATAAATCTTTTGTCATATTGAAACCGACAAATCGTAAGTGTGTCAAAGTGTGGGGGTAAAAATTGGCTCCACTCACTGTGTTAAATTTCCACTGATGATGCTGATTTCAACGACACCCTTGTTTAGCATTTAGAAAGTGTATTTAAGTACGGCTGTGGCTCAGGTAATAGGGGCGGGTCGTTCACTAAATTGAGGGCCTTTGTTTCGACACCCCGCTCGTCAACTCCGCGTGGTGAAGTGTCCTTGGGCAAGACTCTGAACCCCCAACTGTGAATGAGATGCGTGATTGATGGAAAAAGCACTAGTAATATAAGCGCTGTATGTAGAAAAGTGCTATATAAATGAAGTCCATTAACCATGAAATGAATTACAACATAATGTAGCTATTTGCAGACACGAGCAGTGTTTACTGGTGTACAGTATGAAGACATTTTGTTTTACTAGAACTTGTATTGTAGTTCTGTTTATTCACCAGCTCTCATAGTAAGAAAAGTTACGGTCATTAACAAATACACTATATTAGAGCTGCAACAGGTAATAAATTACTAAATTAATTGCCTACGATTTTAATAATCGATTAATCTGGTAGTTTTTGTTTTTTTCAAGTAGTTTTTCTGGTGTGAGGACAAAACAAAACTTCATCTTGGGAGTTTTGGGAAACACCATTGACATTTTTTTTTAACCATTTTTACGACAATTTACAGACCAACCAACTAACTTGATGAATCCGGATAGTAATCGTCTGATTAATCGACAACGATAATAAATCGTTGTTAGCAGCACTACATTATATATTATAGTCTAAATTGTGTTAACAATTTCCCAGATGAGGGATTCATGCGCTGTTCCCTCGCCTTCCACGAGGGGTCGCTGCGCTGTTCCCTCGCCTTCCACGAGGGGTCGCTGCAAACCTTCAACGAAGCCCGTGGGTCCCTCGCACCGGGAGGAATTTGCATGCGCGCAGACGGAGCGTCAGCCCTGACGGAGGAGGAGGAGGAGGAGGAGGAGGATGCTGCTGCTGCTTCTGCTGTGTCAGTGGAGGCTGCGACTCGAGACTGAGCGCCATTTCTCAACCTGTGGCTCCAGTCGGTGACACCTGAGGAGGGGGAGAGGAGATGAGTCCCAGTTAGAAGGCTCGTGTGTGTGTGTCGTGTGCGCACCGTCAGGTTCCCTGCTGCCGGAGAGTTCGAGCCCCTGCCACGGTAGGTACACACGCAAGAGTGGTTGCACGCTTTTCTTCTTCCGGCTGCAGACTTTGTTCAGGCGGTCTGTTTGTCAGTACTGTCAGTTTGTTTGTTTGTTTGTCAACACTTCAAATATACACACATATAGCCCCATTGATTTTTTTATAACAAAAAATAGCCTAATTTATTCAGCGGGTTAATAGGTAAACATTAAAACTGTGAGATATATACGACAAATTCGATACAAAATAGTTTATAAGGTACAATGGTAGTGCACATTGTGATGCATTATGGAGACCGTGCACTACACAGAGCCCTCTGCTCTTGGCATGTCCGTGCTTTGCCTCTGCTCACTGTGGCGTTCCCTCTGTTGTGGTTATGTAATTATAATGGAAAGTGCATAAGATGAAGTGATTGCATAAGAAACATTTTCTTTAAAAAAAAGAAAAAAAAAGAAGGTTGTTTTGTAGAGACCTTGCTGTTGTGTCCAGTTTAGAAAGTGGCCACTGATGAAAAACAGAGCTGAACCCTGCACCACTGAAATAAATCGATTTCCTACTTTGACTCACACACACACACACACACACACACACACACACACACACACACACGCACACACATACAGACACACACATTCACATATCACATCTGGTCACATTTTGTGTTCTGGCACTGTATGCACCAAGGCAGAAAGTGTCATCATTAAAATCATTAGTCACATACTCGGGATCAAAAGATTATCCTGTCCTGTCGGACGACCTCTGACTCCGCTTGGCACAGATTGCGGTTTGATAATCTCTCTGGGATCAGAGAAGCGGGCAGAATAACCAGAGTAACCGAAGAAGAAATGAGGAGTCCCATGGCTAAACTGAGTGTGTGTGTGTGTGTGTGTGTGTGTGTGTGTGTGTGTGTGTGTGTGTGTGTGTGTGTGTGTGTGTGTGTGTGTGTGTGTGTGTGTGTGTGTGTGTGTGTGTGTGTGTGTGTGAGAGAGTGTGAGAGAGAGAGTTTTCCTCTTCTTTTTTTTCATATTTGTTTCTCATTAGTCTGTGTAATGTCTGTCGTTTTGCCTGCAGTTGCCGTGCAGATGGAGCTGAGCAGGAGGAAAGTGCCTCTATATGTGAGTATGTGTGCTCCAGTTTGAGACCAGAGTCTCCGGTTAATCTCAAGAGTTAGTTGTGCCTCTGGAAAATCTCTGCAAATTGGGTTTGGAAAGCACTGAGAGATCGGCAGCCTCATTTATATATATATATATATATATATATATATATATATATATATATATATATAACAAAGTCTGCGCAGAGATCTTTTTTGGTTTATGACCAAACAATTATGTTGAATGAAAATGCCTCTCAAGACCAAAATGTAACAGTAAATGACAGCCAGTATCCGAAAGATTACAAATGTTCTCTGCTCGTGCATCAATATGGTACATGTCGTTTCATTCACTCAGGTTTCTGTTTGTACAATCATATAAACGAGACCTCAGATTTGACACGTGTTGTTGAGGGCGGCCCGGATGAAAGGAGACTGATGTTTTCCCCTGGTGAGCAAACAGGGACTTTGTTGGTCTTTGGATGAAGCATTTGTGGGTTTCGCTGTTGCCATTATTTGAATACTGAATCATAGTTTCTTTCGCGGACAAAAACAAACAAACAACCACATCCATCAACGCAACAGTGACAATAGCAGCCTGGCACTTGTGTACATAACTGGCAAATCAGTAACTCTACGATTCATTCAGAGTGATGTTTTTTTTTTTAAATTTGTATTTCACTTAGTCAGAGCCGGAGAGGAACTTGTACTTGCTGTTTGTTTGACGTGCGATGTCTCTGGTCGTGTTAGAACTTTGAATACATCTCTTGGTCTGTGAAGTTGAGCTGCAGTCAAACGAGGCAGGAACTCAAATATTATTTTGAGCTTCACAACGTACACAGACATTAATGGGAACTAACGCTCCACTGGCGCTCAAAGGATGGTTTCACTGCTCACACTGTATTCGGCCAATACTGATTTGACATGTTTTTAATGCTCTTTTCCTTTTTTACTCAAGGTTATGAAAAGGTTGCAAAAACATTAAAGTCATGTTGACACACCATCTCGACCGGTTCATGCTACGAAGCACCTGCTGCTCAGATACTGGGCCTGACCCACAAATGAATGAGTGAATACATATGATTCAATAATTATACAATTCAACATCATACGCAGATGACTGCTTGCAACACTGAATTGAAGAAAGTTGGGAGGATCGGATTAAAAATGCCAACAAGATGCTCTCAATGACAATGCTAACAAGCCGGTGGTTATCAGTCATGTTCATGGTTTTCAAAGTCTGTCGTATAACCCCTTCTTGCCGTCTGTCCCCACTGCTGTGCTCAGTGTTTCATCTCGTGGCCCTGGCGTCATTAGCGCCCGAGATCCGGTCAATCACGGAGGTGATGAGTCGTGATGCATGCACGGGAAAAGCTGTGTAGACATGATGACATTTGCAGTGAACGTGATTTTCGCTCACCAGACGAGGGGCTAGGGAAATTGATAGGCGAACCTGAAAGCGGGATTAGGTGAGGCAAAGAGGCGCGGAGGCGGGATTACTCACGGCGTCTCCATCAGAAGACAGCGAGGGCAATAAAGGGAGTGTTGCAGACTGAGAGAGCGGGTCAGCTGTTGATGTGTTGCAAGACTACTATTGACATTCTTAAAATAGAGAAAGAAACTTATTTAAAAAAAAAAAAAAAAACACTCTTACGCCATCCAACACTAATCTGGGATGTTCACTGCAAATTACATTTTTGCCGTCCCTTCGTCAGTGCAACTTGTGCCTGTCGCCCCCCTCCTCAGTCAGTTCTTTTGCCAGAATGACATACATATTGCAACCCTGCATTATTATTGACGCCAGTGTATGTGGACAAATTGATGTCTTCTTGATGGCGGCCCTGAACATAAGCCTAGCTGCCCTGCAGGATGTTTATTATTCCTGAGGTACTGAAACTAAAACCCCTGTCCCCAAGGGGGCAAAAACAAATGAATCCTTCTATAATATTTTAAGTTGTGTTTTCATCAAAGTTCCAATATCCTAATAAGGACTGGGTCTCAGGGAAACTGACCAGTACATCACATCATTCTGAAGTTCTGTCTTTTCTTTTTAAATATTGAAAAAGCTTGTTGCTCAACTAATATTTCACAAATATACATGTGTGTCGGTTCAATTTTCCCCTAAGTTGTTAAAAACTCAGTCGATTTCAATGTAAAACTTTTCCCAGAGGATACAGTATGTCTTCGGCGGGGTGTCTAACCTCAATACTTTTTGTTACAGATTGAAATATTTTCTGTGGCCCAGTATATTGAAAACATCAGATTTCTGGTTAAACGCGGTGATCGTTTACGTATTTATTCCATTCTATCAGATCCAGATAGAGATCAAAATTGTACCGGCTCTCGTGTGACTATTTGTGTTTGTCGTCCTGTCATTCTAAAAGTGTTTAAAAGGATTTGGTGCTGGTATCAAGGCTCAGGGTTGAGTGTGAGCTCAAAACTTCAAACAATATTCAGCCCTGGATCAAATCAATGACCCAGAACAACACAACCTGAACTTCTTAACCTGCACAAATGTTTTTTTTAAAGGTACCAATCAGTCCGCATACCTGTGTGACTGCCCTGCCCTATTTCACTTTCTCTTGCCTCTGATCAAAAGTCTAAAGTGTTCTGGCCTGCCGGGATCAGGGCAGGTCTTTACAATAGACACTAAGACATTCCTGTTTTTATTGAGGGGTAATGTTTTATTATACCCTCAAGTGGAATGCTGTCGGGGGATTTGGTGTTCTTGGTGTACAGAACACTGCATCAGAGTAGAGTCTTGCTTCTAAAATGAGCCCGCATCCTTAGGAAGTGAAATATTGCCTGCTCTGTAGCTGGTTCTTCTGCCTCTCAACGCCCTCTCCCCCTGTTCTCTATCTCAGGGCCAGGCGAAAGTTTTTGCATTGCTGGAGGGCTTAGACTCCGTGCCGTTGGACGCAGAGGTCTACGTCGTGTTGGAAGGATCCACGCTGGTCCATGTCACCAGGGCCCAGAGTGACGTCATGCTCTGCTTCATAGTGCCTGGTATGTGCATGAGTACGTCTGTATGTGTGACCCGTGCTGTATCGCTGCATGCGTTCCTTTTATTATGTGAATGCTCTCACCTCGGATATGTGGAAGAAATTTGATGGATGAATGGATGGATATAATTTCTTCAGGGATATAATTTGCAATGTTTGACATCCAAGAGGGAGAATTTTTTTCTGAAAAAATATCTGCAGAAGTTAAACAGCACATCCTGACAGGCCCAGTTTTTCCACCCCTGTCTATAATATACTAAGAAACAGTATATCGCTATTTGAATCCGACACACACCCACCCACACACACACACACACACACACACACACACAGACAAGTCTGCGGGTTGAGGTCTGGAACGGCACAGAATCTTATCAGCTTCCTCTCAGGAGGGAAGCAGCGCCATAAACAGTGTGTCAACATCACTGAGCCTCTGTGTTGGCTGTCACAGAGAAACGGTCCTTCAGGCTCGTGCTCTCTCTCCACAGACGGAGAGTGCACGAACCCAATGGACTATTAAAGTCAGGTTTCCTTCTCCATCAAAAAAGGAAAATGTGCCTCTATTGCCAAAAAGAAAAATCGGAGAATATTTTTAATGCCACCTTTTCTAAAGGGCTGGAACATTTAAGGCATTTTTAAAGTGCCGTGCCAGTGGTTTTTCTATTTTTGGCATGTTGCCTGCTTTATAATTTTAACTATGTCAATTCATTATATTAAAGTCCATGAAGTTTTAAGATAGATTTCTTTACAGACGGGCAGCCATCACTTTTAGTAAATTTTATTACAATTTGAAATAGACACTTCATCAGCTATATGAGTTTCATCTTGTACATTAAATGTTTTATATAAAGAAATATAGTCCTGTCTAGAGTATAGTCAGCTTTTTCCTGTGTCGTGTCTCTTTAGGTCATAACCTGGCGGAGATGGTCTCCGTCCAGGCCTACCTGTGCTCTGAAACCACACCCCTCACCTGGGTGGGTGGAGCTTCACTGGAGTACGTCCAAGACGATGCTCAGGTAGGGAATATACACAAAGGTGATCCTACACACTTACACGCTCGTCACGAGTCATGCTCGTCGACAGATTTTAATCTTACTAAGACAACGAGTGTAATAGAGTTGGCTGTCGTTTGCATCTTATTCCCCGACTGCTTTGTTCTCAGGACCTCGCGGAGCACCTGGTAACGCACGGACATTGTCTGAGCTCCGCAGATCACAAGGAGCTGAGAAGCCTCTTCAATGTGGGCCAGGAGAGTTCTCGCTGGGCTACGGATCGATGCGTGGCCCTGGCCATGGCCAACCTGGACATCCCTCGGAACTGGAATGTACTGGGAGGCCACGGTGGAGACGGTGAGAGCCAGGTCGTCTTATATCGCAGAATGACATCCCTGCACAGATACGCTGATCCAAAGCATTTCATGTTTGGTTTGGGGTTTTTCACTGTGAAAAACATTTTAGAATAAGTAATAGACAAATAAAGATGGATGAATGAGACATTACAGTACATATTGACAGGTATGGATGGTTTGACAGAGAGAAATTGGATTAAAAACAGGTAGTTTTGTCTAAAGACGGATGCAATTTATTAATAACGTGTCAGTTCATGAACAAATATGCTTAGCGAGCAGAGATAAGGTGGGTGGGTTTTCATGATGATGCCCTATCTCAGCATCATGTTGAACACTCGCTGTCGGAGCCAGTGCTATCCAGAGGATGGTGAACTCTTCAACTCTGCTCCCCTCCGTCCACCCGCTACTTTTCTCAGCCATCATTCTAAATGGTCAATGCACACTGGGCCGAAGTCGGAAGCGAACACGGACACGTGTGCTCCTGTTGAATTCATCAACGCCAATTAGGCAGAGCGTAATGTGGTTAATAGAGCCTTCCCATCTGGAAGCAGCCAGAGGCGGAGCTCAATAAATCTGTGTGTTTTTCGTCGGTGTGTGCACTGACCACCTTGTCTACTGGACGCCACCATCTGTTTGCATGATGTGAGTTTTTGTGTGGGGCCACCTACATAAATGATAAGGTTTAGATTAGGTTTAAAGTTAATTCGGTTATGGCAGTCTGTTTCATTGCAGCGTCTCCCTCTAAATGTCTGCAGTTAATTTGATAACGTTGCCTATGACCTCACTCTATTTGCTGATGCTATATGCGACGGAAGTACCAAATCCCCAACTTTCCTTAGATCGTCGCCGTTTCTTCACGGTGAATTCGGCATTTTTGAGACGCTGGAAAGAAACCAAGTTACTGTCACTAAATCACTGGAGCTTGGAATTCATTTATTCTCTCTGATCTGGTTAAATCCGTCTTTACAGCTGCAGAGAGCCTGCAACCTGATGGGTTATTAGGTGCACATTGTCCTTGGACAAATAGCGTGTTTATTATAAAGTGAAGTCATGACGTTTTCCTGTGATTTTTTGACTCTTTTCTGCAGTGTAAGGGTGAAGTGCAATGAATGACAGATGTTGTAACCTTTGAAAGGGATTAAGTGGCATCTAGTGGTGAGGTTGCACATTGCAGAACTCCTTTTTCTCCACAAATGTTAGTTACAGGTTCAGGTACATACACTAATTAAGTGTGAATATTATATTCCATTTTTTGTCAATAGAGCCCCCTTGAATTCTGCACACCTTTTTTTTTTTTTGCAGCTTCACTAAATTGATAATAAATACAGGGTTGGTTTGCGCAGAAATGTATACGATGTATATTTATTTTGTCCAGCCCCCAAGGATGAATTTTTTCGATGATATCATGAGTTTACTTTCACCACAGGTTGAAATGTTCCATATTTTTGTTTTATTCCTCCATGCTGGCACGTGGTGACAGCCGTGGCCAGAGGGATTGTGTTTTTAGGTCTTTTCTGCCAATCCCATTCTCATTAATGCAATATCTCTGTAATGCCTTGAAACAATTTCTTCAAATTTGGTTTGAACATTCACTCGGACAGATGAGATTTCGGCGGTCAAAGGTCAAGGTCTCACATGTTCTTGTGAAAGTTGTATTTCAGGGAATTCATGAGGGGAATTTCCTCACGTCTGGCACAAACATTCACTGGGACTCAAAGATGAACTGAATAGAATTGGGGGTGGTCAAAGGTCAAGGTCAAAAATCCGCATGCCAATTATGAAAAATCCTCACAAAAATGTCTAATAGGTTAAAAATATGATAAAATGTTGAAGTATTGGTATTTTATATCCAAAAGGTCACAGGTGAACTTCATAATCTTCTGCAAAAACACTTTTTTGGCGAGCTCAGTTCAACTCCATAACTCCGGAACAGAAGGGAGTTTGTGAGCACGTTTCCTCCAACTCTGTTGAAGAATAATACCTACACCTAAAAAAAAGTTAAGGATATTCAAATAGTTTAAGATTATGGTGAATTTATGCTGCATTTATCAAAAAATAGCACTGCACATTTTCAAGCTTACCAGTCCCCCGACTTTAACAGATTCATGCAGATCTGTTAAGACTGAGTTGACGGGGAGACACAGAAATAAGAAGCCGTCACCACTAACTATGAAAAAAAGCTTTTGCTCCCTTAAAGTGGGTCAATGGAGCAGGAGGATCCAGTGCTGTGAAAGAGACGGAATCAATCATTGACATTTAGGTTAATTATCACGAGGAGGTGGTTATCAAGAGCGGGGTTGGGCTGCAGCCCCCCTCCCACGACCCTCCAAGGCACAAGTGATATAGCTATTGAATGGATGGATGGAAGGAAGGCGGTTATCAAGAGGAGATCCTCGTATAAATTTGTTTCCTTATATTTTTCTCACTTTTTTTCATGACTCATTCTGTCTCTCATCTTCCTGTTAGTCCCATCTCTCTCTCTCTCTCTCTCTCTCTCTCTCTCTCTCTCAGACGCTGTGTTAGATCTCTCGGGCACACACCTCACACATCTCTCCAGAGCTTGATCGTCCTCTCCTCTCATCCCCAGAGCCCCGTCCCAGGGAGTCGCCCCTGCACCTGGCCGTGCGGTGGGGTCTGTGCAGGCTGGCCGAGCTGTTGCTCTGCCAGCCGGGGGGTTTGATGGCTGTCAGTCTGCCCAACGAAGAGGGGGTCACGCCGCTGCAGCTGGCACAGACGGCGGGCAACACTGACCTCCTGGTGCTGCTCACACAGTAAGGCCATCAGTCACTGACAAATGAAGGGAAAGCCCTTGAAAGATTTCACAGATACTGTAAATATTGTATACTGACTAAAGTACATTTTATGAACACATAAAATGCTAAATACCTGTTAGTATTACCTGTCAAACTCGGGAACATTGGCCTCAAGCTGGGCCCATAACTCTTTAGCACAGCTTTATGGGCCTGCTTACTCGTCCTGTTGTTATTTCAATGATAAAAAAAAAAACAGTACGCTCTGAGAGTATGAATGTGTGCTTAAGCTAATTTGGCTGTGGCTCTGCAGCCCACCCAACCCTCTGGCCACGCCTCCGGCAGGTCTGTCCCAGGTGTGGGCGGACCGGTCCCGCTTGCTGAGGTACTGTCACGACACGGGGAACCTGACTCTGACCGTTCGGCAAAACCTGCGGTGGAGCTCGGAGGAGGGCCGGCACGCTGACGTCCTGCTCCTCAGAGGCCGGCTCAGAGATGAGGACTTCCTCGGAGAGGTGGGCGGCGGGGTTTTTCAGTGGTGCCTGAATGAGTTGTTCACGTCAGTTCTCATCAGAATCTGTAAACTCTAGATTGGGATGGAACAGCACTATCAATTATGCCAAATTCTTATTGCATTATCTTGTTTAAGATTTACTTTTGCTCCCTCAGATCAAAGCGCTCAGGAGGGAGCGGGTGGAGACCATCTTAGGGAAGGAAGAACTGGTGGATGATCCTTCAGAGAACGGTATCATGCCCGTTCCTAATCTGCCTGCTTTTGTGGGATTTAGGCGGCTCGGTTAAACTAAGCCACCCGCTTCTAACTCTTCTCTTTCATGTTGCAATGGCTTGCAAGCTTTTTGTTCCTGGTGTTTTAATATGAGGCCGGATGCTGTCAGGCTTCGAGACTGATAGATTTTGACTGCCCTCCTCTGGGGTATAAGGAGTACTGCAAGTCTGTGAAAAGAAATCCTGAGAGCAAACCAAGCAACAGATTGGTTCATTCAAAGTTGTTGATAAATTTGCGCAGGTCATTTATCAAGCAATAATAATAATATATATATATATATATATATATATATATATATATATATATATATATTTGTTACGCTATAAGGAAAGATTAAAATTTCTAAAATTTTGTTTAATCAAAAAAAGAAATCGAAACACATAATCACCGGTGATGATTGGCAGGTATGATATTTATCATGACTAAATGGGTTTCATGGAATCACGCTGAGACCTTTATCAGATGAGGGCTGTTGTGTTGTGTTTTCCTATGAATGGCATCATTTTCCATTCCCAGACCGTTGCTTCCTTTTCATCCTCTTCCTCCCACGATGTTTTTTCTCTCTCGCCTCTGATTTTCTCTCCCAGCCTATATCTCGTTTATGGGTTGCTACCACTTAGCCCACCTACATTTCCTGCCACCATACTTTTCTTTACGTTACCCCAGGCCGCACATCAAACCGGCCCAACACTAATTTCTGTGTTCTGCTAAAGTGTCCGTACGCTGTGTTCCTTGATCTGGGATCCACGTGGTAGTTTAATGAAAAGAAGGCAGATCAAGGCCACACGGTAAAGATACCCCCGGGGTTATGAAAAGAAAAACAACAGCAGGACTTGACATAAGCTTTGTGCTCACAGGAATCTCTTTTGGAAGTCTAACGGAGGCGGCGTGACTGCGTCTGAATGTCTTTTCTCCTCTTTCAGCACTGTGTCCTGGTATCAATGGAGGAAACTCTGCTGCGGGGGAAAATGTGCGTATTTGACACAAGGACACTGGTCGATTTTCTCAACATGATTCACACACAGACCGAAAAAAATGACCAGAATACGTTTTGCTGTTTGGAAATTTCCCCCGGAGCTCGTTCTGTAATAGCGTCAGCCAATGACATGAGTCGAATATGACAACAATGGACCTGTTCTTCCAAAACGTTCCAGGATAATTTTAGGTCATTCTTCTATTTTGGAACAACAGGTGTTAGTTTAAAAAGGAAAAAAAAATTGAACACCTTGCGGCGGCAAACTGTCAAACTGTGGCCACGGCTAGAGCAAGGCAGCGGCTGCCCCTCAATGCTCCGCGTCGTTCCCACTCTCATTGTCGAGGTGTCGGAGTTGGCACCTCGCACGCGCCCCTGAATAGCCGACCTTGTGCACGGCGTGTGTCGGTGTGCGTTACGGGCTTTGAGAGGTGTGGGGGCGCGCGCACCATGCTGGCCATCCAATGGGACCACTTTTATGCGATACAGATGTTACCTAACTGATTGTTCTGCCGCGCACCTATGCACTTGCCAAACACTCGCGTTTTTTTTGTGCTTAGTCCTGCCCGTGTTCTCAGAGTTGGTGTTAAGCCCGGAGCTCGATGAAGTCGCAGTGTGGACACACACGCATGCACATATGCTGTCGGGGTGAAACCTTTTTTTCTGTTTCTCTGCTCAGGACTATGAGGAGCCGCTGATGTTTCGCCTGAACGAGAGGGACGGAGAGGACGATCCATCACAGCCCGACTCTGGTAGAGATTTTATTTCATTTCATGAACCGTTTCAAACTTCCTACCGAGCCAGACAACAAGCCTATTTTAAGACATGGTTTCATGGCAGTGGTT